>NC_092160.1:39801828-39936828 GCF_045791955.1 Oncorhynchus clarkii lewisi
AAGGGTGCATTTGGGAGACAGGAAATATCAGATGTTGGTGTTATCCACCTCACCTTCACATATTCAGCATTGGGTCCGCTGTCTACATCACAACATGTGTGGGTGTTTAATTCCCTGAAACAAGGCTGCACCTAGTGTTCTGAGATGTAATAATGGCACTTGGTGGAATAACTCCGATGCACCCTATTCCCTATGGGCTCTGGTCAAAATGGCACCCTATTCCCTATGGGATCTGGTCAAAATGGCACCCTATTCCCTTTGGGCTCTGGTCAAAATGGCACCCTATTCCCTTTGGGCTCTGGTCAAAATGGCGCCCTATTCCCTATGGGATCTGGTCAAAATGGCACCCTATTCCCTATGGGATCTGGTCAAAATGGCACCCTATTCCCTATGGGCTCAGGTCAAAATGGTACCCTATTCCCTATGGAATCTGGTCAAAATGGCACCCTATTCCCTATGGGCTCTGGTCAAAATGGCACCCTATTCCTATGGGCTCTGGTCAAAATGGCACCCTATTCCCTATGGGATCTGGTCAAAATGGCACCCTATTCCCTTTGGGCTCTGGTCAAAATGGCACCCTATTCCCTATGGGATCTGGTCAAAATGGCACCCTATTCCCTATGGGCTCTGGTCAAAATGGCACCCTATTCCCTATGGGCTCTGGTCAAAATGGCACCCTATTCCTTCTGGGATCTGGTCAAAATGGCACCCTATTCCAATTTGTTATCCAATGATTGCACGTTGGCTAATAGGATGGATGGTAGAGGCAGATTACCCACTCACCGTCGGATCCTTACAAAGCACCCCAACCTACATTCCTGATATCTCTGTCTCCTCTTCAATACAATGACCTGGAATTGGACCTTGTCCAGTTAAGAGAGAACTGTTTTCTGCCACTCCCAAAATATGTAATTTGTGGATAATTGACCCTCTTTCATGGTACTCCCCCACAAACAGGACCAAGCCTGGCCTGCTGAGGAGTGATGTACTCCATCCTAGCTGGAGGGGTGCTCTCATCTTATCTATCAACAACCCCTCTAGCTCCACAATGAGATAGGGTGGAGGCTAGGCAGCAGGCTGTTAGCCAGGCTGTTAGCCAGCCTGCCATCTTAGTGGAGTTTGCCCCTAGCACAGTCAGTGTAGTCAGCTCAGTTTTCCCCATCAAATTAAATCAAATGATACAACCACCCCCCAAAAATATATTTTAATTCCAGGTTGTAATGCAACAAAATAGGAAAAATGCCAAGGGGTTTAAATACTTTTGCAGCCACTGTATGTTGAACATAATAAATGGCTCCCTGTCCTCTGGATGTGTACCATGCTCACTAAAAGTGGCAATAATAAATCCTCTCCTGAAAAAGCCAAATCTTGACCCGGATATAAATAAAAAATACAAAAGTTTTAGAACACTGTCGTGTCTTTACTCTCATTAAATGAAGACTTTTAGTTTTTATTAAAGATTCTCTGTAAATAGTATTACGCGATTAAACTGATTAATCATGTAACTGTAATTAACTAGGAAGTCGGGGCACCAAGGAAAATATTCAGATTACAAAGTTATAATTTACTAATATAACCTTTCAGATATTTTATATCTGATCAATTAGTCTTCAAATTAATGAATTATTTACTTTACCTCACGTTAGTCTCATTCCAAACGTCATAAATTGTTGGTTATCTGCACGAACCCGGTCTTCACTATGAGTCATCCATACATTCATTGTCTTCAATCATTTATTCATTTATTTATTACTAATTAAGTAATTCACAGAAATGCATAAACAAACAAACAAAGTGAATATGGTTACAAGAAATGATAGGAGAATGTGCCCCTAGTGGGCTAAACCGGCATGGCGGCTTGTTAGACGAAAGGGGAAGTGGGGGTCAGATGAGAAGTCACTACAGAGTTAATAATTATAACAATTGAAATACTAATCCTTTGCACATGAACGCTCACTCATTCGGGAACAATTGCAATTAGTATATATATTTACGCTCAGTGTGTCGTCGGGATCTCTGCTGAAAAGTTAGTTTCTGTTGGAGAGTTACGGTCCTCTCTCTCTCTCTGTCGTGGTTAGAGTGGATAGTTCAGAGTGACATTCATTCATGTCGTTATGGATAGGTGTTTCAGCGGTTGTCGTTCTACGCATTCAATGACACCGAATTCCTAGCTGCAGACTAGTAATTAATATCAAAGACTTGTTCTTATTCTGTTGGTATCGATAGTCTAAGAGTTTAACCACGTGGGATGGTTAAAAGATTCAGCAATCCTCTCAAACCTTGGCCCTCTTGTTATCGAGGTAAGCTGGTCTGCAACCTTTGTCCTCTCGTAATTAAGAGAAACATGGTCTCGTGATAGAAAACCCGAGTGGGGGTTTTATTCGGAAGGGCAGAAAAGGGCCTGTCCCAGGATGCCCGACCCTAACTGGGCTCATGGGCAGTCATCTGATTTAGTTCAACTCAAAAGGGAATTGGAGTTTCCTTCATTAAACAGTCCAAAATCACATTACATAATTTTATAAGTTCTGTGAGGTGGAAGAAATTCCTTTGTTCTCTATGAAACTTCTGGATCTTCCCTAGGAATTTACGACCTCTCTGACCACAGCAGTCTGGTTGTAGAAAGCAGAGAGAGGGGGATGGTGCTCGCCGCACCCAAAGAGGGTAACGTCATGACAACACCTACTCATTCAAGGATTTTTCTTTATTTGTATTATTTTCTACATTGTAGAATAATAGTGAAGACATCAACTCTATGAAATAACACATATGGAATCATGTAGTAACCAAAAGAAAGTGTTAAAAAAATCCTAATACCTTTTATATTTGAGATTCTCCAAATAGCCACCCTTTGCCTCGATGACAGCTATGCACACTCTTGGCATTCTCTCACTCTTGGCCCAGGGGTGTGAAGGTAAACGAGAAGAAAATGGAGTGACAAACCACCCATCTCTGCCTGGCCAGCCCCCCTTCTCTCCACTGGGATTATCTGACCCTATTACGGGGGCTGAGTCACTGGTTTGCTAATCCCTAGGAGGGGTGCCTCACGTCGTGCCAGGCTTTTCCCCCGATATACTCAACCTGAGTGGGTTCAGTCACTGACGTAATCTCCCTTTCTGTCCTTGTGCTGTGGTAGAAGATATTTGTGGGTTGTACTCAGCCTTGTATCGGGGTAGTAAATTAGTGGTCTGTTAATATCCCTTTGGTGTGGTCTATGGAAAAGTAACTTTGGATGAGGCACAGTGTTACCTGACCCCCCCCCCCCCCCCCTTGTCTCAGCCTCCAGTATCTATGCTGCAATAGTCTATGTACCGGGGGGGGTGGGGTCAGTCTGTCCTTTCTGTATAATAATCTGTATATAATCTGTGTAGTTCTCCTGTTTTATCTGGTGTCATGTGTGATCTTACGAATGCTCCCTCTAATCCCCCCCCCCCCCCCGCCTTAGGATTACCTGACCTGATGACTCCTGGCTGTCCCCAGTCCACCTGGCCGTGCTGCTGCTCCAGTTTCAACTGTTCTGCCTGCGGCTATGGAACACTGACCTGTTCACCAGACATGCTACCTGTCCCAGACCTGCTGTTTTCAACTCTCTAGAGACAGCAGGAGTGGTAGAGATACTCTTAATGATCAGCTATGGAACCCTGACCTGTTCAGTGGACGTGCTACCTGTCCCAGACCTGCTGTTTTCAACTCTCTCTCACTCTCTCTCACTCCTGAGGTGCTGACCTGTTGCACCCTCTACAACCACTGTGATTATTATGTGACCCTGCTGGTCATCTATGAACGTGTGAACATCTTGTAGAACAGGACTGGTTCTTCTCTAGGTTTCTTCATAGGTTCCAGCATTTCTAGGGAGTTTTCTTTAGCCACCATGCTTCTACATCTACAGCTCAGCGTTTAACAACATAGTGCCCTCCATCACTAAGCTAAGGACCCTGGGATTGAACACCTCCCTCTGCAACTGAATCCAGGACATCCTGACGAGCCACCCCCAGGTGGTGAGGGTAGACAGCAACACATCCACCACGCTGACCCTCAAGACGGGGGCCCCTCAGGGGTGTGTGCTTAGTCCCCTCCTGTACTCCCTGTTCACCCACGATTGCGTGGCCGCACATGACTCCGACACCATCATTAAGTTTGCAGACGACACGAAAGTGGTAGGCCTGATCACCAACAACGATGAGACAGCCTATGGGGAGTAGGTCAGAGACCTGGCAGTGTGGTACCAGGACAACAACAAACAAACAAAATGGAAAACTTGGCTTCATCATTCATTGAATCAGATATTGCCAACCACTTTAATTATTTTTTTATTGGCAAGATTAGCAAATGTAGGCATAACATGCCATCAACAAACGCTGACACTACACATCCAAGTATATCTGACCAAATTATGAAAGACTAGAATTGTACTTTTGAATTCCGTAAAGTGAGTGTGAAAGACGTGAAAAAATAGTTGTCTATAAACAATGGCAAGCCAACACTTAACAAAGAATTGCAGTTAGTTTCAGAATGGGTGGCAAGGAATAAGTTAGTCCTAAATATTTCTAAAACTAAAAGTATTGTATTTAGGACACAGCATTCACTAAACCCTAAACCTCAACAAAATATTGTAATAAATAATGTAGAAATTGAGCAACTTGAGGTGACTAAACTGTTTGTAGTAACCCTGGATTGTAAACTGTCATGGTAAAAAGCATATTGATACAACAGTAGCTAAGAGAAGTCTGTCCATAATAAAGCGCTGCTCTACCTTTTTAACAACACTATCAACAAGGTAGGTCCTACAGGTCCTAGTTTCTACCTTCTTAACAACACCATCAAGAAGGCAGGTCCTACGGGCCCTAGTTTCTACCTTCTTAACAACACTATCAACAAGGCAGGTCCTACAGGCCCTGGTTTCTACCTTCTTAACAACACTATCAACAAGGCAGGTCCTACAGGCCCTAGTTTCTATCTTCTTAACAACACTATCAACAAGGCAGGTCCTACAGGCCCTAGTTTCTACCTTCTTAACAACACTATCAACAAGGCAGGTCCTATAGGCCCTAGTTTCTACCTTCTTAACAACACTATCAACAAGGCAGGTCCTACAGGCCCTAGTTTCTACCTTCTTAACAACACTATCAACAAGGCAGGTCCTATGTAACTACTGTTCAGTAGTGTGGTCAGGTGCCACAAAGAGGGACATCGGAAAATTGCAATTGTCTCAGAACAGGGCAGCACGGCTGGCCCTTAAAAGTACACAGGGAGCTAACATTAATAATATGCATGTCAATCTCTCCTGACTCAAAGTGGATTTTCTTATGAAAATAACTAGTGATGAAGTCAATCTCTCCTCCACTTTGAGTCAGGAGAGTTCATCACTAGTTATTTTCATAAGAAGTGTTGATAAGCTGTCTATTTGAACTACTGGCACACAGCTCACACACCCATGCATACCCCACTAGACATGCCACCAGGGGTCTGTTTAAACTACTGGCACACAGCTCACACACCCATGCATACCCCACTAGACATGCCACCAGGGGTCTATTTGAACTACTGGCACACAGCTCACACACCCATGCATACCCCACTAGACGTGCCACCAGGGGTCTATTTGAACTACTGGCACACAACTCACACACCCATGCATACCCCACTAGACGTGCCACCAGGGGTCTATTTGAACTACTGGCACAGAGCTCACACACCCATGCATACCCCACTAGACATGCCACCAGGGGTCTGTTTAAACTACTGGACACACAGCTCACACACCCATGCATACCCCACTAGACGTGCCACCAGGGGTCTGTTTAAACTACTGGCACACAGCTCAGACACCCATGCATACCCCACTAGACGTGCCACCAGAGGTCTCTTCACAGTCCCCAAGTCCAGAACAGACTATGGGAGGTGCACAGTACTACATAGAGCCATGACTACATGGAACTCTATTCCACAGTACTACATAGAGCCATGACTACATGGAACTCTATTCCACAGTACTACATAGAGCCATGACTACATGGAACTCTATTCCACAGTACTACATAGAGACATGACTACATGAAACTCTATTCCACAGTACTACATAGAGCCATGACTACATGGAACTCTATTCCACAGTACTACATAGAGCCATGACTACATGGAACTCTATTCCACAGTACTACATAGAGCCACGACTACATGGAACTCTATTCCACAGTACTACATAGAGCCATGACTACATGGAACTCTATTCCACAGTACTACATAGAGCCATGACTACATGGAACTCTATTCCACAGTACTACATAGAGCCATGACTACATGGAACTCTATTCCACAGTACTACATAGAGACATGACTACATGAAACTCTATTCCACAGTACTACATAGAGCCATGACTACATGGAACTCTATTCCACAGTACTACATAGAGCCATGACTACATGTAACTCTATTCCACAGTACTACATAGAGCCATGACTACATGGAACTCTATTCCACAGTACTACATAGAGCCATGACTACATGGAACTCTATTCCACAGTACTACATAGAGCCATGACTACATGGAACTCAATTCCACAGTACTACATAGAGACATGACTACATGGAACTCTATTCCACAGTACTACATAGAGCCATGACTACATGGAACTCAATTCCACAGTACTACATAGAGCCATGACTACATGGAACTCTATTCCACAGTACTACATAGAGTCATAACTACATGGAACTCTATTCCACAGTACTACATAGAGCCATGACTACATGGAACTCAATTCCACAGTACTACATAGAGACATGACTACATGGAACTCTATTCCATATCAGGTAACTGATGCAGCAGTAAAATCAGATTTAAAAAGCAGGTAAAAATACACCTTATGGAACAACGAGGACTGTGAAGAGACACACACACACACAGCTACAGACACACACACACACACACACACACACACACACACACACACACACACACACACACACACACACACACACACACACACACACACACACGCACGCACACACACACACACACACACACACACACACACACACGCACACACACGCACACACACACACACTAACGCTAGCACACGCACTACACACACGTACATTGTGATATTTTGTATGGTGGTCTTATACATTTCGTATTGTACAGAGCATTCAGAAAGTATTCAGATCCCTTGACTTTTTCAACATTTTGTTAGGTTACAGCCTCATTCTAAAATGGAGTAAATAGTATTTTTCCCCCTCATCAATCTACACACAATACCCCATAATGACAAAGCAAAAACAGGTTTTTAGACATTTTTGCAAATATATGAACCCCCAAAAAACTGAAATATTGGTAAGTTTCCCCTCACTTGCACTTCTACACATGGCCAGACTTCTAGGGGTTTTCTCCACATGGCCAGACTTCTAGTGGTCTACTCCACATGGCCAGACTTCTAGTGGTTTTCTCCACATGGCCAGACTTCTAGTGGTCTTCTCCACATGGCCAGACTTCTAGTGGTTTTCTCCACATGGCCAGACTTCTAGTGGTCTTCTCCACATGGCCAGACTTCTAGTGGTCTTCTCCACATGGCCAGACTTCGAGTGGTCTTCTCCACATGGCCAGACTTCGAGTGGTCTTCTCCACATGGCCAGACTTCTAGTGGTCTTCTCCACATGGCCAGACTTCTAGTGGTCTTCTCCACATGGCCAGACTTCTAGTGGTCTTCTCCACATGGCCAGACTTCTCATGGTCTTCTCCACATGGACAGACTTCTAGTGGTCTTCTCCACATGGCCAGACTTCTAGTGGTCTTCTCCACATGGCCAGACTTCGAGTGGTCTTCCTCACATGGCCAGACTTCTAGTGGTCTTCTCCACATGGCCAGACTTCTAGTGGTCTTCTCCACATGGCCAGACTTCTAGTGGTCTTCTCCACATGGCCAGACTTCTCATGGTCTTCTCCACATGGACAGACTTCTAGTGGTCTTCTCCACATGGCCAGACTTCTAGTGGTCTTCTCCACATGGCCAGACTTCGAGTGGTCTTCCTCACATGGCCAGACTTCTAGTGGTCTTCTCCACATGGCCAGACTTCTAGTGGTCTTCTCCACATGGCCAGACTTCTAGTGGTCTTCTCCACATGGCCAGACTTCTCATGGTCTTCTCCACATGGCCAGACTTCTAGTGGTCTTCTCCACATGGCCAGACTTCTAGTGGCCTTCTCCACATGGCCAGACTTCTCCACATGGCCAGATTTCTAGTGGTCTTCTCCACATGGCCAGACTTCTAGTGGTCTTCTCCACATGGCCAGACTTCTAGTGGTCTTCTCCACATGGCCAGACTTCTAGTGGTCTTCTCCACATGGACAGACTTCTAGTGGTCTTCTCCACATGGCCAGACTTCTAGTGGTCTTCTCCACATGGCCAGACTTCTAGTGGTCTTCTACACATGGCCAGACTTCTAGTGGTCTTCTCCACATGGCCAGACTTTTAGTGGTCTTCTCCACATGGCCAGACTTCTAGTGGTCTTCTCCACATGGCCAGACTTCTAGTGGTCTTCTCCACATGGCCAGACTTCTAGTGGTCTTCTCCACATGGCCAGACTTCTAGTGGTCTTCTACACATGGCCAGATTTCTAGTGGTCTTCTCCACATGGCCAGATTTCTAGTGGTCTTCTCCACATGGCCAGACTTCTAGTGTTCTTCTCTCCCGATGATAATCCTAAAATGCCATATGGTCCAAAAGTCAACATACTGTACAAACAATTATCTCGGTAATAAAAATGTGTTTTTGTATCTACTGCTCTGTTAACGAGCTAGCTTAAGCGTAGTCAATGGCTAGCTAAGACAGAGAACGGAGACGGAAGAAATGCAATACCTTTTATTCAATTAGTTTAAATACAGCACATGGATTCATTGTGGATTGGAGGTTTCTGATCGCGCTGGTGAATGATAGCTAACAGCGTCGGGCTAGAGATGACGTGCTTCCTGCAGGAAGTTGGAAGGGAGGAAGTTGTAGTCTTGCTGAGGTCTTCTCTGTTGTTAATTAGCAGTTAGCATTTTTGAGAGTAAATTGAGGTGAATACATTGATAAATATATGAATACGTCCTTGTCACTGACTGCTTCAATCGAATCATTCCGTATTGTGTTTGATGTATGCGAAAACACAGTGGAAATCTCCATGTTTCTAGTTAATCGTTGGTATTTTTCAGGTTGGCTATACAATAACTCTATGAATTTAGAAGCCTCTCTCTTTGTAAACAATATGAAATGTATCCGATGTGCTCACCAGAGATGTAAATTGTAAACAATTCTAGCCGTTTTGTTTTCTGTCAGGCAACCTGTAATTAGATTGGTTTATATTTTGTTTCATAAAGCTGCCTAAATGTTGGTTTTGATTTATGGACAATATTCCTTTGATGAGTTGTATTTATCAAAATGCCACTCTTTACTTTTCTGTTTTGAATTGCATTTATCAACCATTTCTGTAGTTTAAATATGGACGTTTCAATAGAACACGTGTAAATATTATTAAATAAAATATTATTTATGCTTCTAATGTGTAGAAATGACATGTCTCTTTCGTGCATTTTTGTGTGACATTTCAATACTGCCATTTTGAATGATTAACACAATTCAAATCTGCCTTATGGAAGGAAGGATGTTGACATCACGCACGGTCACACATAATAGGACTGAAATGGCAAAGAAAACACCACCCACACCAGTATCTACAGCAGGAGTTTTTTTGTGAATTAATGAACTAATTTATCGCTGTCTGTCCTGTATGTTAGCCATTTAGGCTATCAATGTATCACCACCGGCCAAGCACATCAATCCAGAGCTATTATAGAGCTATATATATTTATACATATATTTATACATATATTTATATTTATATTTATACATATATTTATATATATATTTATACATATATTTATACATATATTTATACATATATTTATACATATATTTATATATATATTTATACATATATTTATATATATATTTATACATATATTTATATTTATATTTATACATATATTTATATATATATTTATACATATATTTATACATATATTTATACATATATTTATATTTATATATATATTTATACATATATTTATACATATATTTATATTTATATATATATTTATACATATATTTATATATATATTTATACATATATTTATACATATATTTATACATATATTTATATATATATTTATACATATATTTATACATATATTTATATGTATTCAAACTTCCCGCTGTGTTTGTGGCGCGACCGGACCCAATATAACAAGAACAAACATAACCTTTTGCAAAATAAATTGTCTTTATTGCGATCGGACTACACACTGCCTCTAGAAGAGGTAATACAGCTCCTGTCGTAATCTTTTATTCAGATAGCCGCCATATTTAAAGTGCTCTACCTTCGAACAATATAACTATTTTACAGCTCAACTGTTGTCAATGCAATAGACCCTGCAGCTACAGGTGAACTTTGGTTTATTATGCCAGTATTAATCATTACACTCTTCACAGACTTAGATTGTCCAAAAAACAGTGTTGCACAAGTCTTACAGGCTCTCTCATATTTAATGATATCTTCAGTTCATCATAGTCACAATTGTATCCTATATAATTTAGAAACTCAGAAAAAAAAGAAACGTCAACTGCGTTTATTTTCAGCAAACTTAACATGTGTAAATATTTGTATGAACATAAGATTCAACAACTGAGACATAAACTGAACAAGTTCCACAGACATGTGACTAACAGAAATGGAATAATGTGTCCCTGAACAAAGGGGGGTCAAAATCTAAGTAACAGTCAGTATCTGGTGTGGCCACCAGCTGCATTAAGTCCTGCAGTGCATCTCCTCCTCATGGACTGCACCAGATTTGCCAGTTTTTGCTGTGAGTTACCCCACTCTTCCACCAAGGCACCTGGAAGTTACCGGACATTTCTGGGGGGGAGGAATGGCCCTCACCCTCCGATTCAACAGGTCCCAGACGTGCTCAATGGGATTGAGATCCGGGCTCTTCGCTGGCCATGGCAGAACACTGACATTCCTGTCTTTCAGGAAATCACACACAGAACGAGCAGTATGGCTGGTGGCATTGTCATGCTGGAGGGTCATGTCAGGATGAGCCTGCAGGAAGGGTACCACATGAGGGAGGAGGATGCCTGCAACAGCGTTGAGATTGCCTGCAATGACAACAAGCTCAGTCCGATGATGCTGTGACACACCGCCCCAGACCATGACGGACCCTCCACCTCCAAATCGATCCCGCTCCAGAGTACAGGCCTCAATGTAACGCTCATTCCTTCGACGATAAACGCGAATCCGACCATCCCCCCTGGTGAGACAAAACTGTGACTAATCAGAAAAGAGCACTTTTTGCCAGTCCTGTTTGTGCCCATAGGCGACGTTGTTGCCGGTGATGTCTGGTGAGGACCTGCCTTACAACAGGCCTACAAGACCTCTGTCCAGCCTCTCTCAGCCTATTGTGGACAGTCTGAGCACTGGTGGATTGTGCGTTCCTGGTGTAACTCGGGCAGTTGTTGTTGTCATCCTCTACCTGTCCCGCAGGTGTGATGTTCGGATGTACCGATCCTGTGCAGGTGTTGTTACACGTGGTCTGCCACTGCGAGGACAATGAGCTGTCCGTCCTGTCTCCCTGTAGCGCCTTCTTAGGCGTCTCACAGTACGGACATTGCAATTTATTGCCCTGGCCACATCTGCAGTACTCATGCCTTCTTGCCTAAGGCACGTTCACACAGATGAGCAGGGACCCTGGGCATCTTTCTTTTGGTGTTTTTCAGAGTCAGTAGAAAGGCCTGTTTAGTGTCCTACATTTTCATAACTGTGACCTTAATTACTTACCGTCTGTAAGCTGTTCGTGTCTAAATGACCGTTCCACAGGTGCATGTTCATTAAGTGTTTATGGTTAATTGAACAAACATGGGAAACAGTGTTAAACCCCTTTACAATGAAGATATTTGGATTTCTATGAATTATATTTGAAAGACAGGGTCCTGAAAAAGGGACTTTTCTTGAGTTTTGCATTGTTTTTTTCCTTGAAAATTAATAAAGCTAATTTCATGTGGCACATACACAATGTTTACCACTGCAATGTGTTACATAATGCATGACCGTCTCAGAAATTAAAACATGACTTTCCTTTGATTTAAGGTCACTGTCACTTCTGGTACAAAGTCACAGAGACTTAGAAGTCCTTTGGAAATAATTGTTACGTCTTCAAGGCAAGAACGGTGAACAGCATGAGCGCCTGACAAAAGACCTCATCCAACATCAAGGGTTCATTTCCTGTTTGACATCACACAGGAAGTCAGCAGGAACATTGGAGAGCAGACAGACAGTCATGCAGGGATTTGATCAAAGACTGTGAGCTGAAGCCAGACTTCTGGAAAGCTCTCAATCTCAAGTAGATCTGAGAACATCAACCATACAGTAAGTGTGCTTCTTGATCAGAAGGTGTTTGCTAGGACGCAGGTTCTACCCAAGATTTCAGAACTTCCAAAATAAATCTGTTGCACAAATTGGATATGAGGAACTAGTGGTGTGGATCAGCAAACTGAAATGACACAATAAAACATAAAAACGATCTGCTCGACAGACAGAAAACATTGACAGTTGATTTCAGCTGTAGTGCTGAAACCCTAAATCTTATCTTGAATGCCACAGAGAGAGATGTAATTAGGGCACCCAGGGCTGCATCTCAGTGAAAGAGGCGCCACTACAGTCCCTGGTTCGATTCTAGGCTGTATCACACCCGACAGTGATTGAGAGTTCCACGGAGCACAATTGGCCCAACGTCGTCCGGGTTTGGCCGGGGGGGTAGGCCGTCATTTTGAATAATAATTTGTTCTTCAACTGACTTACCAAGTTAAATAAAGGTTAAATAAAATAAAAACTATAAACAATGTAAGAAAGGGGAAACAACACATAGTACTGTAACTAATGACAATGTAGACTCACAACATATGTGTTGTAACAACACCGTGTCAGAGCAGTAACAACACCGTGTCAGAGCAGTAACAACACCTTTTCAGAGCAGTAACAACACCGTGTCAGAGCAGTAACAACACCGTGTCAGAGCAGTAACAACACCGTGTCAGAGCTGTAACAACATCGTGTCAGAGCTATAACAACACCGTGTCAGACCGGTAACAACCGCTATAGCCGAGCAGTAACAACACCGTGTCAGACCGGTAACAACACCGTGTCAGAGCTATAACAGCCGCTATAGCCGAGTAGTAACAACACCGTGTCAGAGCAGTAACAACACCGTGTCAGGGCTATAACAACACCGTGTCAGACCGGTAACAACACCGTGTCAGACCGATAACAACACCGTGTCAGGGCTATAACAACACTGTTTCAGAGCTATAACAACCGCTATAGCCAAGCCTTTCCCCAATTCTCTGGCCAACACCGTGTCAGAGCAGTAACAACACCGTGTCAGACCGATAACAACACCATGTCAGGGCTATAACAACACCGTGTCAGAGCTGTAACAACCGCTATAGCCGAGCCTTTCCCCAATTCTCTGGCCAACACCGTGTCAGAGCAGTAACAACACCGTGTCAGAGCAGTAACAACACCGTGTCAGGGCTGTAACAACAACGTGTCAGGGCTGTAACAACACTGTGTCAGAGCAGTAACAACACCGTGTCAGAGCAGTAACAACACCGTGTCAGAGCAGTAACAACACCGTGTCAGGGCTGTAACAACACCGTGTCAGGGCTGTAACAACACTGTGTCAGAGCAGTAAAAACACCATGTCAGAGCATTAACAACACCGTGTCAGAGCAGTAACAACACCGTGTCAGAGCAGTAACAACACTGTGTCAGAGCAGTAACAACACTGTGTCAGAGCAGTAACAACACTGTGTCAGAGCAGTAACAACACTGTGTCAGAGCAGTAACAACACCATGTCAGAGCAGTAACAACACCATGTCAGAGCAGTAACAACACCATGTCAGAGCAGTAACAACACCGTGTCAGAGCAGTAACAACACCGTGTCAGAGCAGTAACAACACCGTGTCAGAGCAGTAACAACACTGTGTCAGAGCAGTAACAACACCGTGTCAGAGCTGTAACAACACCGTGTCAGAGCTGTAACAACACCGTGTCAGAGCAGTAACAACACTGTGTCAGAGCAGTAACAACACCGTGTCAGAGCAGTAACAACACCGTGTCAGAGCAATAACAACACCGTGTCAGAGCAGTAGCAACACCGTGTCAGAGCAGGTAGGCTACCTGCCGCCCCTCCACTATATAGTCTGGCTCTGAGTCTAGGGAACTATAAAGGCCAAATAATAAGTGTGATAATTTTTTAAATGTAATAATAATAATTATATACACAGTTAAATTTACAAAAACAACTGAAACAAATGTTAGGCTTGGCCCTAAACATAACTGACATCCAGTCCACAATTAGAATATACAATCTTGTTTCCATATCTTATCAAGTCCATAACGCACACACACTCTCACACACTCTCACACACACACACACACACACACACACACACACACACACACACACACACACACACACACACACACACACACACACACACACACACACACACACACACACACACACACACACACACACACACCATCATTCTCTCTCTACTTCATCTCGGAGTGAATCCACTCTTCCCTGCATTGCCTGGTGTTCTGCTATTCCTCACAGAGAGGAGGTTGGATCAGAGAGACAGGTGAAGACAGAAGGTGACAGAAGCTTTTAGTGTTAGTAATAAAAAAATATTGATTTAACAGAGAGATCTGTGGCTTAGCTTGAACCATCAGATACCGCTAGTGGAGATTGGGACATTTGATTCCCTGGGTAAACGCTTACTGAAGGATGCTTCTATCATTTCTGCTGCCTGCCTGGCACACATAATGACATTTTCTCTGACTAGTTTTTAAAAATGTTTTTCTAAAGGAACATAATATATTGCCTAGTTGGAGACATTTTGCTCCTAAATATTTTGCTGTGCGACCTGGCATTATGATTTGGCAGCACCAGTGGGCAAAAATCGAAGATACACTAAAAGACCAAAAGTATGTGGACACACATTTCATTCCAAAATCATGGGCATTAATATGGAGTTGGTCCCGCCTTTGCTGATATAACAGCCTCCACTCTTCTGGGAAGGCTTTCCACTAGATGTTGGAACATTGCTGCTATAACAGCCTCCACTCTCCTGGGAAGGCTTTCCACTAGATGTTGGAACATTGCTGCTATAACAGCCTCCACTCTCCTGGGAAGGCTTTCCACTAGATGTTGGAACATTAATGCTATAACAGCCTCCACTCTCCTGGGAAGGCTTTCCACTAGATGTTGGAACATTAATGCGGGGACTTGCTTGCATTAAGCCATAAGAGCGTTAGTGAGGTTGGGCACTGATGTTGGGCGATTAGACCTGTCTCACAGTCGGTGTTCCAATTCATCTAAAAGGTATTCAATGGGGTTGAAGTCAGGGCTTTGTGCAGGCCAGTCAAGTTCTTCCACACGATTTGGAAAAAATAATTCTGTATGGACCTCGCTTTGTGCACTGGGGGCATTTTCATGCACAAACAGGAAAGGGCCTTCCCCAAACTGTTGCCACAAAGTTGGAAGCACAGAATCATCTAGAATGTCATTGAGTGCTGTAGCGTTAATATTTCCCCTCACTTCAACTAAGGGGCCCGAACCATGAAAAACAGCCCCAGACCATTATTCCTCCTCCACCAAACTTTACAGTTGGCACTATGCATTGGGGCAGGTAGCGTTCTCCAAAACCAGATTCGTCCGTCGGACTGCCAGATGGTGAAGCGTGATTCATTCCTCCAGACAGCCCAATTCCAGAGCTTTACACCACTCCAGCCAATGCTCCAGACATTGCGCATGGTGATTTTAGGCCTGTGTGCGGCTGCTCGACCATGGAAACCTTGACGAACAGTTCTTGTGTTGACGTTGCTTCCAGAGGCAGTTTGGAACTCGGTAGTGAGTGTTGCTTCCAGAGGCAGTTTGGAACTCGGTAGTGAGTGTTACAACCGGGGACAGATGGTTTTTACACGCTACGAACTTCAGCATTCGGCGGCCCCGTTCTGTGAGGTTGTGTGGTCTACCACTTCACGGCTGAGCCGTTGTTGCTCCTAGATGTTTCCACTTCACAACAACAGCACTTACAGTTGACCGGGGAAGCTCTATTAAGGCAGAACTTTGACCGAACTGACTTGTTGGAAAGGTGGCATCCTATGACGGTGCCACGTTGAAAGTCACTGAGCTCGTCAGTAAGGCCATTCTACTGCCAATGTTTGTCTATGGAGATTGCATAGCAGTGCTCTCGATTTTATACACCGGTCAGCAACGGGTTTGGCTGAAATACCCGAATCCACTAATTTGAAGGAGTGTCCACATACTTTTGTATAGATAGTGTATATAAAACACATTTTTTACATTTAACAATAAATAAGCACATTTGACAAATTTCACTGTCCTCCAAGAGTTTCTGAATTTGTGAGGTAGAAGCAGTGTTCAATTCCTTTTGCACCTCATCTGTCAGTCTGATTAGGCTTCTCTGTACCACTGCCTTTGAGTATTGTGGTACAGATCCATGGGTGTAGCTATAACACCATCAGGACTGACACATACTGTTGTAGCTATAATTATATCAATATGCTTGTAGTTGTAGCTATAGCAATATCAATATGCCTATAGTTGTAGATATAGCAACATCAATATGCCTATAGTTGTAGCTATAGCAATATCAATATGCCTATAGTTGTAGCTATAGCAATATCAATATGCCTGTAGCTGTAGCTATAGCAACATCAATATGCCTATTGTTGTAGCTATAGCATCATCAATATGTCTGTAGTCTCAGCCTCCTTGACTCTGGCTCTCTAGAGGAGGCCAAAGTCAGCTTCTCCTCAGCCTCCCGGACGTTGGGTCTCTAGAGGAGGCCAAAGTCAGCTTCTCCTCAGCCTCCTGGACGTTGGGTCTCTAGAGGAGACCAAAGTCAGCTTCTCCTCAGCCTCCTGGACGTTGGGTCTCTAGAGGAGGCCAAAGTCAGCTTCTCCTCAGCCTCCTGGACGTTGGGTCTCTAGAGGAGACCAAAGTCAGCTTCTCCTCAGCCTCCTGGACGTTGGGCTCTAGAGGAGGCCAAAGTCAGCTTCTCCTCAGCCTCCTGGACGTTGGGTCTCTAGAGGAGGCCAAAGTCAGCTTCTCTTCAGCCTCCTGGACGTTGGGTCTCTAGAGGAGACCAAAGTCAGCTTCTCCTCAGCCTCCTGGACGTTGGGCTCTAGAGGAGGCCAAAGTCAGCTTCTCCTCAGCCTCCTGGACGTTGGGCTCTAGAGGAGGCCAAAGTCAGCTTCTCCTCAGCCTCCTGGACGTTGGGTCTCTAGAGGAGGCCAAAGTCAGCTTCTCCTCAGCCTCCTGGACGTTGGGTCTCTAGAGGAGGCCAAAGTCAGCTTCTCTTCAGCCTCCTGGACGTTGGGTCTCTAGAAGAGGCGGTCAGAGTCCGAGTCTTCTCTGGTCTCTCCTCCACTCGTGACTGGGTCTGATCCTCTGAGCCTCCCACCATTAGCACTGACAAATTGAAAACCCTAGTCATTGGTTGCCACCATTATCCACAGACTTAAAACAAATCATACACTGTTACCCAGGGGGTACCGACATTAAGCCTAATCTGAAGATGGCGCTGGCTAAGGCTGGCAGGTGTAGAGAGTATAGGGATATTGTTATCCACGTCGGCACAAACGATGTTAGGATGAAACAGTCAGTGGTCAACAAGCACAACAGTAAGAACACATTCTTATTTTCAATGGCGGCCTAGGAACAGTGGGTTAACTGTCTTGTTAACGACAGATTTGTTCCTTGTCAGCTAGGCGATTTGATCTTGCAACCTTCCGGTTACTAGTCCAACACTCTAACCACTAGGCTACCTGTTGCCCCATGCATTGCTTCAGCATGCAAATCAGTTAGAAAGTTGTGTTGGCATCGAGTAATTGGGGGAATGATGAGCTCTACAGCAGTCAACTCAATCGTTGGTTGAAAACTGTTTTCTGCCCCTCCCAAATGATAGAATTTGTAGATTATTGGCCCTCTTTCTGGGACTTACCCACAAACAGGACCAAGCCTGGCCTGTTGAGGAGTGATGGACTCAATCCTAGCTGGAGGGGTGCTCTCATCTTATCTACGAACATAGACAGGGCTCTAACTCCCCTAGCTCCACAATGAGATAGGGTACAGGCCAGGCAGCAGGCTGTCAGCCAGGCTGTTAGCCAGCCTGCCAGCTTAATGGAGTCTGCCACTAGCACAGTCGGTGTAGTCAGCTCAGCTATCCCCATTCAGACCGTGTCTGTGCCTCGATCTAGGTTGTACAAAACTAAACATGGCGGTGTTCGCCTTAGCAATCTCACTGGAATAAAGACCTCCCTCATTCCTGCCATTATTGAAAGAGATTGTGATATCTCACATTTCAAAATAGGGCTTCTTAATGTTAGATCCCTCACTTCCAAGGCAGTTATAGTCAATGAACTAATCACTGATCATAATCTTGATGTGATTGGCCTGACTGAAACATGGCTTAATCCTGATGAATTTACTGTGTTAAATGAGGCCTCTCCTCCTGGTTACACTAGTGACCATATCATG
Organism: Oncorhynchus clarkii lewisi; assembly: GCF_045791955.1. Classification (NCBI taxonomy): domain Eukaryota; kingdom Metazoa; phylum Chordata; class Actinopteri; order Salmoniformes; family Salmonidae; genus Oncorhynchus; species Oncorhynchus clarkii. The sequence continues at coordinate 39,820,491 of NC_092160.1, forward strand.
AAATCTATGCAGCCTACTCAATACTGTTTACAGGCCTCTTGAGCCGTTCCTCACTGAGTTCCCTGTATTACTATTGGACCTTGTAGTCATGGCAGATAATATTCAAATTTTTGGGGACTTTAATATGAAGATGGAGAAGTCGACAGACCCACTCCAAAAGGCTTTCGGAGCCATCATCGACTCAGTGTGTTTTGTCCAACATGTCTCCGAACCTACTCACTGCCACAGTCATACTCTGGACCTAGTTTTGTCCCGTTGAATAAATATTGTGGATCTTAATGTTTCTCCTCATAATCCTGGACTCTCAGACCACCATTTTATTACATTTGTAATCGCAACAAATAATGTGTTTAGACCCCAACCATACAGAGCCTATAAACTCTCAAACAACCCAAAAAGCATTCCTAGATGCCCTTGCAGACTCCCTCCACCTACCCAAAGTAAATAAATCGGTTACCCAACGGAGGAACTAAATGCAGCCTTGCGCAATACTGTAGACGCAGTCGCACCCCTAAAAAAAACATTTGTCGGAAGAAACCAGGTATACAGAAAATACCCGGGCCCTGAAGCAAGCTTCCAGAAAATACCCGGGCCCTGAAGCAAGCTTCCAGAAAATACCCGGGCCCTGAAGCAAGCTTCCAGAAAATACCCGGGTCCTGAAGCAAGCTTCCAGAAAATTGGAACGGAAATCGTGCTCCAACAAACTGGAAGTCTTCCGACTACCTTGGAAAGACAATACTTTGCAGTATAGAAGAGCCCATACTGCTGCTTTTCCAACTTAATTGAGGAGAATAAGAACAATCCAACATTTATTTTTGATGCTATCGCAAAGCTAACTAAAAAGCAGCATTCCCCAAGAGAGGATGGCTTTCACTTCAGCAGTGATAAATGCATGAACTTCTTTGACGAAAAGATCATGATCATTAGACTGCAAATTACAGACTCCTCTTTAACTTATTTGGGGTAGGGGGCAGTATTGGGTAGCTTGGATGAAAAACGTGCCCAAATTAAACTGCCTGCTACTCAGCCGTAAAAGCTAGAATATGCATATAATTAGTGAATTTGGATAGGACACACTCTGAAGTTTCTAAAACTGTTTGAATGATGTCTGTGAGTATAACAGAACTCATATGGCAGGCAAAAACCTGAGAAAAATCCAACCAGGAAGTGGGAAATCTGAGGTTTGTAGTTTTTAAACTCAGCCCTCATTGAAGATACAGGGTGACATTAGTTATGTTTCACTTCCCAAGGCTTCCACTAGATGTCAACAGTATTTAGAACCTGTTTTGAGGATTCTACTCTAAAGGAGGGGCTCATAAGGGCTCTTTGAGTGAGTGGTCTGGCAGAGTGCCACAGCCTCGGTCTGGCGCGCTCACGTGAAAGGTAGCTACGTTCCAATTAATTTGTACAAACAAAGGAATTGTCCGGTTGGAACATTAATTAAGTTTTATGTTAAAAACATCCTAAAGATTGATTCTATACTTAGGTTGGCATGTTTCTACTGGCTGTAACGGAACCTTTTGAACTTCTCATCCGACGTTCGGCGCGACCTGAACGCACTTTTGGATTTGTTTACCAAACGACGTAACAAAATAAGATATTTGGACATAACTGATGGACATTATCGAACAAATCAAACATGTATGGTGGAACTGGGATTCCTGGGAGTGCATTCTGATAAAGATCATCAAAGGTAAGTGAATATTTAAAATGCTATTTCTGAGTAATGTTGACTACCCAATATGGCAGGTATCTTTTTGGCTGCTTTGTTGTCTAAAGGCTGTACTCAGATTATTGCGCGGTTTGCTTTCTCCGTAAAGTTTTTAAAAAATCTGACACAGTGGTTGCATTAAGGAGAAATTTATCGAAAGTTCCATGTATAATAGTCGTATCTTTATCAATGTTTATTATGAGTATTTCTGTAAATTGATGTGGCTCTATGCAATATCACCGCATGTTTTAGAACTACTGAACGTAACGCGCCAATGTAAACTCAGAGTTTTTTAAATAAATATGAACTTTACCAAACAAAACATACATGTATTGTGTAACATGAAGTCATATGAGTGTCATCTGATGAAGATCATCAAAGGTTAGTGATTAATTTTTATCTCTATTTCTGGTTTTTGTGACTCCTCTCTTTGGCTGAAAAAAATGGCTGCGTTTTTCTGTGGCTTGGTGGTGACCTAACATAATCGTTTGTGGTGATTTCGCTGTAAAATATTTTTGAAATCAGACACTGTGGCTGGATTAACAAGAATTTTATCTTTAAAATGGTGTAAAATACTTGTATGCCTGAGGAATTTTAATTATGAGATTTTTGTTGTTTTGAATTTGGTGCCTTGCACTTTCACTGGCTGTTGCGCGGGGGGGGGTTCCGCTAGCGGAATAACACTATCAGGACCAAGGATCAAGGGAGAAACTCAAGTGTTTTAATGCTATATCTCGTGACACAATCATGAAAATAGTCATGGCCTCTAAAACTTCAAGCTGCATACTGGACCCTATTCCAACTAAACTACTGAAAAGAGCTGCTTCCTGTGCTTGACCCTCCTATGTTGAACATAATAAACATCTGTTTGTCTCTGTGAATGGTTTGTCCTCTGACAAATCAACTGTAAATTTCGGTGTTCCTCAAGGTTCCATTTTAGGACCACTATTGTTTTCACTATATATTTTACATCTTGGGGATGTCATTCGGAAACATAATGTTAACTTTCACTGCAATGTGGATGACACACAGCTGTACATTTCGATGATACATGGTGAAGCCCCAAAATTGCCCTCCTTGGAAGCCTGTGTTTCAGACATAAGGAAGTGGATGGCGGCAAATGTTTTACTTTTAAACTCATACAAAACAGAGATGCTAGTTCTAGGTCCCAAGAAACAAAGAGATCTTCTGTTGGATCTGACAATTAATCTTTATGGTCGTACAATAGAACTGTGAAGGACCTCGGCATTACTCTGGAGCCTGATCTCTCTTTTGACAAATGTATCAAGACTATTTCAAGGACAGCTTTTTCCATCTACGTAACGTTCTTCTACGTAACATACTGCAATGCTCTACTTTCCGGGTACCTGGATAAAGCACAAAGTAAACTTCAGTTAGTGCTAAACACAGCTGCTAGAATCTTGACGAGAACGAAAAAATGTCATCATTTTATTCCAGTGCTAGCCTCTCTACACTGGCTTCCTGTTAAGGCTAGGGCTGTTTTCAAGGTTTTACTGCTAAGCTACAAAGCATTACATGGGCCTGCTCCTACCTACAGTGGGGCAAAAAAGTATTTAGTCAGCCACCAATTGTGCAAGTTCTCTCACTTAAAAAGATGAGAGAGGCCTGTAATTTTCATCATAGGTACACTTCAACTATGACAGACAAAATGAGGAAAAAAATCCAGAATTTATTTGCAAATTATGGTGGAAAATAAGTATAATAAAGCCTTTTTTGGGGAAAAATTCATTCTGATAGGCTAGGCCTAGCTCTCAAGTGGGTGGGCCTATACCCTCTCAGGCTGTGCCCCTGCCAAGTCATGTGAAATCCATATATTAGGGCCTAATGAATGTATTCCAATGGACTGATTTCCTAGTATGAACTGTAACTCAGTAAAATCGTAAAAATTGTTGAATGTTGCGTACATTTTTTTGTTCAGTAAAATCTTCAGAAATGTGATCCATTATAAATTTACCGATGTCTTGCCATTTATTCTTTACATTAATACAATGCCATAGAAGGTGTGACACTTTATGGGTGATGTAAGGGATCTCGTCCACCTCTTCTGAGGAGGAGTAGCGAGAAGGATCGGAGGACCGAAACGCAGCGTGGTAAATGTCCATAATTTAATGAAGCAAAATGAACACTGAACAAAAACAATAAACAACCATGAACAGTCCCGTAAGGTGAATGACAAAACACTAAACAGGAAATAAACACCCACGAAACCCAGGTGGAAAAAGGCTATCTAAGTATGATTCTCAATCAGAGACAACTAACGACACCTGCCTCTGATTGAGAACCATACTAGGCCGAACACAAAAACCAACATAGAAAAACAAACATAGACTGCCCACCCCAACTCACGCCCTGACCATACTAAAACAAATAATAAAATAACAGAACTATGGTCAGAACGTGACAGGTGGTCGTTACAAAATGTACAATTTCTGCTTTTAAAGAAACGCCCTTAATTTTGTTAATAAGTAGGTATGTGAGAGGCAACATCCAAACTTTTTTCCAACAGATATTATCAATCAAACATAAAGTATATAGATACAACATCCTGTTGAAACAAGGCACATATAGCTCTGTTATTGTATGGACCAAAATAAAAACTAATCTGTCCAACTGATGAGTCAACAGGGCTAATGGAAGGTAAGTTCTGAGGATCGGGTCTATTGATGAGTCAACAGGGGTAATGGAAGTTAACTTCAGAGGGTCTTCTTAGGAATTGTCTTATCCAATTGATGTTATTTTCCTGTCAATATATAGAAGAGAAGAGCATATGTTCGTCTAGAGTCCCCCCCTCAGCCTTGGTTATTGGGACTCGTCCTTTTAAAGATAAGTTCCACTGTAGCCATTGATTTAGCTTCTTTCTGGGTGTGATAGCGTGTGTCTTGGTGAGAGGTGTAGGAGTCAGGCGCAGGAGAGCAGGGATGTCTGAGTAGTGTGTTTAATAATGTAGTCCACCAATACAAAAATGTCAGACGAAAAATCCAAAACTACGCTCTAGAAACTCAGAACGCACGGAGGAACAAACACAGTTCCGACACTCTAAATACACGTGCGTTGTGAATACAAACGAGCACAACAACCACAAGTATAATCCCGTACGAACTAAGGCAGGCAACAGGTTACCCTTATGCTATCTGAGCAGCTAACCGATCGCTGCAACTGTACATAGTCCATCGGTAAATAGCCCACCCAATTTACCTACCTCATCCCCATACTGTTTTTATTCATTTACTTTTCTGCTATTTTGCACACCAGTATCTCTAACTGCACATGACCATCTGATCATTCATCACTCCAGTGTTAATCTGCTAAATTGTAAATATTCGCCTACCTCCTCATGCCTTTTGCACACAATGTATATAGACTCTTAGTATGTATATAATCCCCTATGAACTAAGGCAGGCAACAGGTTACCCTTATGCACACAGAATTAAACACAAATGAAACCAGGTGTGAAAAGGAATCACAGACAAAACAAACAGAAAAGGAAAAAGGGATTGGTGGCGGCTAGTAAACTGGCGACGCCGACCGCCGAGCGCCGAGCACCGCCCGAACAGGGAGAGGAGTTCGGTAGAAGTCGGGACACTGGGTTTTCTGAATAACAGGGTTAATATTAGGAAGCCTCTAGACTTCTGATCCTTAGTAAATGGTGTAAATTTTATTTCACTGGAATAAATACCATAATATGAAGGTGTCACACAATTTTTAAAAGCCATGAGTTCACATTTATTCATGTTAAGACATACATCAGATGCTTTGGAAAATAATTATATCACACTGATTGATATGGGAATCTGACCAGCATCTTTAAGAAAAAGTGTAGTATCGTCAGCCAGCTCGTCTATTTACGATGGAAATACCTACTACAGAACTATTTTTAATAGCATTTGTAAAAAGCTGGGTGACTAATTAAAACAGATACGGTGAGATGGGACAACCTTGCCTGGTTCCTCTCTTTAACGCAAATAACAAAAAGTCCAGTTTGATAGAGCTGTTATCATTCGTATAGAGAGTCTCGAAAGCCCTACAGAAAAAGTCCAGGTTGATAGAGCTGTTACAATTCATATAGAGAGTCTCGAAAGCCCTACAGAAAAAGTCCAGGTTGATAGAGCTGTTACCATTCATATAGAGCAGGGCTGCCCAACCCTCTTCCTGGAGATCTACCGTCCTGTGGGTTTTCAGTCCAACCCTCTTCCTGGAGATCTACCGTCCTGTGGGTTTTCAGTCCAACCCTCTTCCTGGAGATCTACCGTCCTGTGGGTTTTCGGTCCAACCCTCTTCCTGGAGATCTACCGTCCTGTGGGTTTTCAGTCCAACCCTCTTCCTGGAGATCTACCGTCCTGTGGGTTTTCAGTCCAACCCTCTTCCTGGAGATCTACCGTCCTGTGGGTTTTCGGTCCAACCCTCTTCCTGGAGATCTACCGTCCTGTGGGTTTTCAGTCCAACCCTCTTCCTGGAGATCTACCATCCTGTGGGTTTTCAGTCCAACCCTCTTCCTGGAGATCTACCGTCCTGTGGGTTTTCGGCCCAACCCTCTTCCTGGAGATCTACCGTCCTGTGCGTTTTCAGTCCAACCCTCTTCCTGGAGATCTACCGTCCTGTGGGTTTTCAGTCCAACCCTCTTCCTGGAGATCTACCATCCTGTGGGTTTTCAGTCCAAACCTAATTTAACACACCTGATTCTACTAATTAGCTGCTCAACAAGAACTTAACAAGCTGAATCAGATATGCTAAATTAGGGTTGGACTGAAAACCTACAGGACAGTAGATCTCCAGGAAGAGGGTTGGACTGAAAACCCCATCTTCCTTTAGGTGCAATCACTGAGAGCATTACCGTGATTATCTCTCAATACCACAAGGATGACGCAAGTGAAGTTTAGTCTTGAGCTGTCGGTTGGTTATCTTGGAATGTAGCAGGGAATCATTCTTAAAAGCATTACTTATTTAGTTTATATATAAATACTATCACATAGGGCAATCTTCTGTATAACACCCTTGTCACAACACGACTGATTGGCTCAAACGCAATAAAAAGGAAATAAAGTGTACAAATTAACAAGGCATGCCTGTTAATAACCTCTCTGGGATATGTGGGACACTAGCGTCCCACCTGGCCAACAGCCAGGGAAAATACAGAACGCCAAATTCAAATAAATTACTATAAAAATCAAACTTTCATTAAATCACACATTTAAGATACCAAATTAAAGCTACACTCATGAATCCAGCCAACATGTCAGATTTCAAAAAAGACGTTTCGGCAAAAGCATAAGATGCTATTTTCTGATGATAGCACAACAGTAAACAATGAGAGAAGCATATTTCAACTCTGCAGGCGCGACACAAAACGCAGAAAGAAAATATAAATCATGCCTTACCTTTGACAAGCTTCTTTTGTTGGCACTCCAATATGTCCCATAAACATCACAAATGGTCCTTTTGTTCGATTAATTCCGCCCATATATATCCAAAATGTCAATTTATTTGGCGCGTTTGATCCAGAAAAACAGTGTAACCAACTTGACCAACGTCACTACAAAATATCTCAAAAGTTACCTGTAAACTTTGCCAAAACATTTCAAACTACTTTTGCAATACAACTTTAGGTATTTTTAAACATAAATAATCGATAAAATTGAAGACGGGATGATCTGTGTTCAATACAGGAAGACTTTCTGGTCTTGCGCCTCTATCAAACAGTACACATGACGTGACACTTGTTCAAGATGGCCGTACTTCTTCATTACACAAAGGAATAACCTCAACCAATTTCTAAAGACTGGTGACAACATGGAAGTGGATGCAAACAAGTCCCTTAGAAATCTGGATTCCCAATGAAATCTCATTGAATAGACAGTGACCTCAAAAAAAAAAAAAAATCTGAATGGTTTGTCCTCGGGGTTTCGCCTGCTACATAAGTTCTGTTATACTCACAGACATGATTCAAACAGTTTTAGAAACTTCAGAGTGTTTTCTATCCAAATCTACTAATAATATTCATATCTTATCTTATATTTTCTGGGGATGAGTAGCAGGAAGTTGAATTTGGGCACGCTATTTATCCAAAAGTGAAAATGCTGCCCCAAAGAAGTTTTAACAAGAAGTGTATCTTTCATTGGACTTGTTAATGAAAGTTACATATTTCCCCCCAAAAAATTGAATTTCGCGCGCTGCCTTTTCAGCGGAATGTTGCCCTAGAAAGGTTCAATCCTCTGCCTTTACTTCTTGAGACAGCCCAGAAATAACCCCCTTGATGAGCACCCTGCTTCGAAAATCAATACAGGAAACGTTCCACTCTGATATCTTTTTGAGGCTTACAAGCGCTTCTTCTACTCCGCAGACACACAAAAAATCTAAATAAGATGGCTTCTTGTAACTCACCAACTCCACACTTTCCTCCAACACATTCCAAATGTTCCTCGGGACGTACAACGGATTTCCCAGGTAGCATTGGTCCAACACCCTCATTCCGACTAAAACCGAGTCTAGGGGTTTCCTATTGTCCACCACAGCTTTACTTCTCTTGTTTTCCTTCTTCTTTGCCATTGTAACCCATTCCCTCTCACTCTCTGTGCTATTATCTTCACCCGACTGTCTAGCAGTTTCAAACTAAGCCTCATTTTCCGCCATCTTTCACAACCCAACTGGATCATTCTTCTTTTGCTGTGGGATTGGGCTGACGGGATCCGCATCCAACTTCCAAGGTGCATACAGCGCCACCTACTGTACTGGAGTGTGAGGCCAGTCACGGCCTACCTACATTAAATTATCTTCATTAGTCCTGTTCATCTTAGAAAGTGAAGTAGAGACACCACTTTGAGACACCACACATCCTCTCCAATCCCATTAACAGCACCATCCTCTCCAATCCCATTAACTGCACCATCCTCTCCAATCCCATTAACAGCACCATCCTCTCCAATCCCATTAACAGCACCATCCTCTCCAATCCCATTAACAGCACCATCCTCTCCAATCCCATTAACAGCACCATCCTCTCCAATCCCATTAACAGCACCATCCTCTCCAATCCCATTAACAGCACCATCCTCTCCACAAACAAGTCTCCCCTATCCGACCTGCCAGTCTTCAAATTTTATTTTGTAATGCTCGTGTCAGCATGTGACTCAGCTGCAGCGCTCAGTCTCAACACACAGCCCTCTGTCTCTCCCCACTATTCACACATTCATCAACAGGCTGCCTCGCTGCCGAATAGTCAGCAGTTGCAGGTCACAGTCAAATATATATTGCAATTTAGTACAATTTAGAAGTAGGCCCAAAAACCTGAAATACATTTTCACCTGCGACATTTCAAAGTATCCCAATTTTCCTGGTAAATCGCAGACATGGCAACCCTGAACAGAATACAAGATGTTCTGGGCACGTCCCAAAAGTACAAAGGCTGCCGTAATTGGTCCATCTGGTCAGTACAAAGTAAACAGTGGCATTGGGGAACGTTCCTCCGTGGCTGTTTCCTGAAACCAAGTATAGATTTGGACATGATTTAGGGCAGGAGAGAATGGGGACGTGAGACGGTGTGTGGAGAGATATATAGATAGTCGTTGTTATTTTTTTTTAAAGAATATATACAGATATTTCAAAGGATTACGTCAGTGGTCGGGTGGGAGCAGTGAAGCATAATCAAAATATAAATGTTAGAGTATTTAAGTGGTTAATTAACTACTTAAGACATTGGCTTGAATCTACGTTGTGCCTTTAGATTTCGAGAAAATGAACAGAGAAAGAATAATGTTTTACTTCTCTCATTGCCTTCTCAAACCCCAAACCCCGGCCTGGTCGGTTTGATCTGCCTTGAAAGCGTTCCTGGATGCCTCGAGATGTTGTACCTCTGGGTTTAGAAACCCTGTGGTTATAGTTAGCTGGCAAACTATCTAGCATACTAACTAGCTAACTATCTAGCATACTAACTAGCATACTATCTAGCATACAAACTAGCTAACTATCTAGCATACTATCTAGCATACTATCTAGCATACTAACTAGCTAACTAACTAGCATACTAACTAGCTAACTAACTAGCTAACTATCTAGCATACTAACTAGCATACTAACTAGCATACTAACTAGCTAACTAACTAGCTAACTAGCATACTAACTAGCATACTAACTAGCATACTAACTAGCTAACTATCTAGCATACTAACTAGCTAACTATCTAGCATACTAACTAGCTAACTATCTAGCATACTAACTAGCATACTAACTAGCATACTAACTAACTAGCTAACTAACTAGCTAACTAACTAGCTAACTAACTAACTAGCTAACTAACGCAACGTTAATTTATTTATTTTTGCCAGATGCTAGTTAGCTGCCACACACCGTCTCGCTTGTGAATTACAGCAACAGTCAGAGTTTCCAGGTCATAGGTCAGGTCATAGGTGAGGTCATAGGTCAGGTCATAGGTCAGGTCAGGTCAAGCCATAACAATGACTTACTAGTACTCAAATCCCACCCATAAACATGCTATTACTCCAACCTCGTGAAAGTGACAAACTGACATGTTTTCATTTTCCTTACAAAAAAACAACTTTATATCGAAGGAGTGCCTTTACATTGACGGCCTGCACATGTGCAGTTTGGTGCGAGACGACCGTTCGACCTGATGACGTATTTCTGCTCACAAGAGTGATCAGAGATTTCTATTGGAGAAGCAGTTTCTTCATACTGTACTGTTTTTAGGCTGTAACCCTAACTAGCTAGCCAACTGAACTGTTCACGTTCTTGTCAGCTGACTATGTCATGATCCAGTTTACTTTAGAGTGCAGAGAACTGTGACCAGTTATTACGAACGCGAAAATGTGATTAGAAGCTACTCATGCTAGCTAGCTAACGAGCTAGTAATGCATGTTTTCTTTAGTGAGCCCCCCTATCCCACCCTATGCCAGTTAGCTATGTAATATACAGTGCCTTGCGAAAGTATTCGGCCCCCTTGAACTTTGCAACCTTTTGCCACATTTCAGGCTTCAAACATAAAGATATAAAACTGTATTTTTTTGTGAAGAAACAACAAGTGGGACACAATCATGAAGTGGAACGACATTTATTGGATATTTCAAACTTTTTTAACAAATCAAAAACTAATCACCTTCTTCCACATGTTTGGTGTGTCTCCCAGGTGGCTTGTGGCAAACTTTAAACGACACTTTTTATGGATATCTTTAAGAAATGGCTTTCTTCTTGCCACTCTTCCATAAAGGCCAGATTTGTGCAATATACGACTGATTGTTGTCCTATGGACAGAGTCTCCCACCTCAGCTGTAGATCTCTGCAGTTCATCCAGAGTGATCATGGGCGTCTTGGCTGCATCTCTGATCAGTCTTCTCCTTGTATGAGCTGAAAGTTTAGAGGGACGGCCAGGTCTTGGTAGATTTGCAGTGGTCTGATACTCCTTCCATTTCAATATTATCGCTTGCACAGTGCTCCTTGGGATGTTTAAAGCTTGGGAAATCTTTTTGTATCCAAATCCGGCTTTAAACTTCTTCACAACAGTATCTCGGACCTGCCTGGTGTGTTCCTTGTTCTTCATGATGCTCTCTGCGCTTTTAACGGACCTCTGAGACTATCACAGTGCAGGTGCATTTATACGGAGACTTGATTACACACAGGTGGATTGTATTTATCATCATTAGTCATTTAGGTCAACATTGGATCATTCAGAGATCCTCACTGAACTTCTGGAGAGAGTTTGCTGCACTGAAAGTAAAGGGGCTGAATAATTTTGCACGCCCAATTTTTCAGTTTGTTAAAAAAGTTTGAAATATCCAATAAATGTCGTTCCACTTCATGATTGTGTCCCACTTGTTGTTGATTCTTCACAAAAAAATACAGTTTTATATCTTTATGTTTGAAGCCTGAAATGTGGCAAAAGGTCGCAAAGTTCAAGGGGACCGAATACTTTCGCAAGGCACTGTAACTAATGTCATTTGCTGGCTGGGTGCCCTCTCTCTGAAGGCTGATGTTTATATTTTAGCCTGGCTGAAAACACAGTTCGCGTTTCGACAAATTCCACAATAGATGGTGCCGAGTTTAGAAAGCTAATGGGGTAAACTATTAGCCTACTGTCAGTTGATATCACAGAGTCTATCAGTGTAGCTCGGCGTGCAGTTACTGTACTAATAGGAATAAGCTTAAAGGGGTGTGTCTGTGTTTTATCAGCACAAAAAAAGCATTATCCGACCTGTGGTCTGCCTCTAGCCTGTCTATGAACTGAAGTGCCTCATTATAAAAGAACAGACCGTCCCCATCATGTCTGCGGCAGCTCCCAACAGTAAGAGCCAGTCCAGTCTCAGAGAAGACTCTTTGACCTCTTTACTGAGCCGGTGATCATGGGGTGCATGCATCACTTCTGTAAGCACTGTATCAGTACCTACTGGAGGGGTACCCAGACACCGGTTTCCTGTCCCCAGTGTAGGAAGGAGTTCACCAACAAACACTTCCAGACCAACTATCTGGTGACGGCCATGGCGGAGAAGGTTAGGGCCTCCACCTCGGACTGTTATGTCCAGAATATACAGGTGAGTTAGTTATTGTAAGAGAGGGTTGTCTTTTGCTTTGTGCACCTTGTGTAGGTTTGGTGTTGTTTGGTTTGAGGTGGATTGGTTTGTTGTGGGTTTGGAGTGTGGTGTGTAGGTTTGGTGTTGTTTGGTTTGAGGTGGGTTGGTTTGGTGTTGTTTGGTTTGAGGTGGGTTGGTTTGTTGTGGGTTTGGAGTGTGGTGTGTAGGTTTGGTGTAGTTTGGTTTGAGGTGGGTTGGTTTGAGGTGGGTTGGTTTGTGGGGTTGGGTTGGTTTGTGGTGTGTTTGGAGTGTGGTGTGTAGGTTTGGTGTTGTTTGGTTTGAGGTGGGTTGGTTTGTGGTGGGTTGGTTTGAGGTGGGTTGGTTTGTTGTGGGTATGTTTGGTGTTGTTTGGTTTGAGGTGGGTTGGTTTGTGCTGGGTTGGTTTGAGGTGGGTTGGTTTGTGGTGGGTATGTTTGAGGTGGGTTGGTTTGTGGTGGGTTAGTTTGTGGTGGGTTGGTTTGTGGTGGTTTGATTTGAGGTGGGTTGGTTTGTGGTGGGTTGGTTTGTTGTGGGTATGTTTGAGGTGGGTTGGTTTGTGGTGGGTTGGTTTGTGGTGGGGATGTTTGAGGTGGGTTTGTTTGTGGTGGGTTGGTTGGTTTGAGTTGGTTTGGTTTGAGGTGGGTTGGTTGGTTGGTTTGAGGCGGGTTGGTTTGAGGTGGTTTGGTTTGAGGTGGGTTGGTTTGAGGTGGTGTGGTTTGAGGTGGTGTGGTTTGAGGTGAGTTGGTTTGAGGTGGTGTGGTTTGAGGCGGGTTGGGTTGGTTTGAGGTGGGTTGGTTTGAGGTGGGTTGGTTTGAGGTGAGTTGGTTTGAGGTGGGTTGGTTTGTGGCGGGTTGGTTTGAGGTGAGTTGGTTTGATGTGGTGTGGTTTGAGGTGAGTTGGTTTGAGGTGGGTTGGGTTGGTTTGAGGTGAGTTGGTTTGAGGTGAGTTGGGTTGGTTTGTGGCGAGTTGGTTTGAGGTGGGTTGTTTTGTGGCGGGTTGGTTTGAGGTGAGTTGGTTTGAGGTGAGTTGGTTTGTGTAATTTTGTGTGGTGGTGTTTTGTTGTTATTATTGTACTAATGAAAAGCATGAGTTGGCTCACACCCCAAAACGTTGGTAGTGGTGCTGACTAACAGCTAGTAAACTGACGACTGTAAAAACATTTTTTTGTCAGAAAACTATATACAAGCTTCCAGTAATGTATTTGGTAGACCCCCAACGGTTTTGGCATCACTGTGCCTTCAGACCCTGGTCGTCATATCTAAGCAGGAAAGGAAAGTGACCTTTGAGTTAAGGAATTGGGGAAAAAAATGGCTTCTCATCTGTGTCTGTTACTCTTTCGTTTTCTCTCTGTCTCTCTCCCTCTGTCTCTCTCCCTCTGTCTCTCTCCCTCTGTCTCTCTCCCTCTGTCTCTCTCCCTCTGTCTCTCTCCCTCTGTCTCTCTCTCCCCCTTCCCCCTTTCTATCTCTCCCCCTCTGTCTCCCCCCTCCCCCTCTGTCCCCCCCCCCTCCTGCTCTGTCTATCCCCCCTCCCCCTTTCTGTCTCTCTCCCTCTGTCTCTCTCCCTCTGTCTCTCTCTCCCCCATCCCCCTTTCTGTCTCTCCCCCTCTGTCTCTCCCCCCCCCCTTTCTGTCTCTCTCCCTCTCTCTCTCCCTCTGTCTCTCTCCCTCTGTGTCTCTCTCCCCATCCCCCTTTCTGTCTCTCCCCCTCTGTCCCCCCCCCCCCTCTGTCTCTCCCCCCCTCCCCGTCTGTCTCCCCCCCCCTCCCCCTCTGTCTCTCCCTCCCTCCCCCTCTGTCTCCCCCCCTCCCCCTTTCTGTCTCTCTCCCTCTGTCTCTCTCCCTCTGTCTCTCTCTCCCCAATCCCCCTTTCTGTCTCTCCCCCTCTGTCTCTCCCCCATCCCCCTTTCTGTCTCTCCCCCCCTCCCCCTCTGTCTCTCCCCCCCTCCCCCTTTCTGTCCCTCTCCCTGGCTGCTGAGAAAGTGAAGACACGTTGTTTGACCAAGCAGCACAGTGTAATGACAATTTACTCGTGGTCATCCCAAAATGACCCTGTAGCATTTATAGTGCACTACTACTTACGACCAGGGTGATAGTGCACTATATAAGGAATAGGGTGCCATTTGGGATGCATGATCTCCAGCCAAAGGTCACTTTCCTCTACCTTCATATTTCTTTATTTGCCTTAATATCAGGGATGGGCAACTGGTGGCCCTGTAAGCCTGCAGATCCATACCCCCACGAGATGAGACATGACATTAACATGTATGCACAAGGCACGAGATGAGACATGACATTAACATGTATGCACAAGGCACGAGATGAGACATGACATTAACATGTATGTACAGGGCACGAGATTAGACATGACATTAAGTTAAGGTACTCAGCCCTGGGAGCCACTGCTAGGACTGGCTCTGACTGCATGTGTGGGTCCTAGCTACAGCCTCATGTCCAAACCGATGCTAACATGATGATATGAATACTAGCTACAGCCTCATGTCTAAACCGATGCTAACATGATGATATGAATACTAGCTACAGCCTCATGTCTAAACCGATGCTAACATGATGATATGAATACTAGCTACAGCCTCATGTCCAAACCGATGCTAATGTGATGATATGAATACTAGCTACAGCCTCATGTCCAAACCGATGCTAACATGATGATATGAATACTAGCTACAGCCTCAAGTCCAAACCGATGCTAACATGATGATATGAATACTAGCTACAGCCTCAAGTCCAAACCGATGCTAACATGATGATATGAATACTAGCTACAGCCTCAAGTCCAAACCGATGCTAACATGATGATATGAATACTTTAATGAGACTTAATTAATTCGGTAAATATTGGCTAAACGTCATGTTTGACAAGTATATTGAAGGATAATTATGACTAATGTCTAAAGGCTTGATTCTTTCGACATACTCGAGGCACGGTCGGTTACAGATCATTAGTGTGTTAAAGTTGAGGTCTGTAGTTTGTAGAATAGAGTTATTTATGTTCCTTCCTTATGGATGGGGTTTTATTTATTACCGTGTGTGTATATGGGGTGGATGTGTTTGGTTATTACCGTGTGTGTATATGGGGTGGATGTGTTTGGTTATTAATGTGTGTGTATATGGGGTGGATGTGTTTGGTTATTACTGTGTGTGTATATGGGGTGGATGTGTTTGGTTATTACTGTGTGTGTATATGGGGTGGATGTGTTTGGTTATTAATGTGTGTGTATATGGGGTGGATGTGTTTGGTTATTACCGTGTGTGTATATGGGGTGGATGTGTTTGGTTATTAATGTGTGTGTATATGGGGTGGATGTGTTTGGTTATTACTGTGTGTGTATATGGGGTGGATGTGTTTGGTTATTACTGTGTGTGTATATGGGGTGGATGTGTTTGGTTATTACTGTGTGTGTATATGGGGTGGATGTGTTTGGTTATTACTGTGTGTGTATATGGGGTGGATGTGTTTGGTTATTACTGTGTGTGTATATGGGGTGGATGTGTTTGGTTATTAATGTGTGTGTATATGGGGTGGATGTGTTTGGTTATTAATGTGTGTGTATATGGGGTGGATGTGTTTGGTTATTACTGTGTGTGTATATGGGGTGGATGTGTTTGGTTATTACTGTGTGTGTATATGGGGTGGATGTGTTTGGTTATTACTGTGTGTGTATATGGGGTGGATGTGTTTGGTTATTATTACTGTGTGTGTATATGGGGTGGATGTGTTTGGTTATTACTGTGTGTGTATATGGGGTGGATGTGTTTGGTTATTACTGTGTGTGTATATGGGGTGGATGTGTTTGGTTATTACTGTGTGTGTATATGGGGTGGATGTGTTTGGTTATTACTGTGTGTGTATATGGGGTGGATGTGTTTGGTTATTACTGTGTGTGTATATGGGGTGGATGTGTTTGGTTATTACTGTGTGTGTATATGGGGTGGATGTGTTTGGTTATTAATGTGTGTGTATATGGGGTGGATGTGTTTGGTTATTACTGTGTGTGTATATGGGGTGGATGTGTTTGGTTATTACTGTGTGTGTATATGGGGTGGATGTGTTTGGTTATTACTGTGTGTGTATATGGGGTGGATGTGTTTGGTTATTACTGTGTGTGTATATGGGGTGGATGTGTTTGGTTATTACTGTGTGTGTATATGGGGTGGATGTGTTTGGTTATTAATGTGTGTGTATATGGGGTGGATGTGTTTGGTTATTAATGTGTGTGTATATGGGGTGGATGTGTTTGGTTATTACTGTGTGTGTATATGGGGTGGATGTGTTTGGTTATTAATGTGTGTGTATATGGGGTGGATGTGTTTGGTTATTAATGTGTGTGTATATGGGGTGGATGTGTTTGGTTATTAATGTGTGTGTATATGGGGTGGATGTGTTTGGTTATTACTGTGTGTGTATATGGGGTGGATGTGTTTGGTTATTAATGTGTGTGTATATGGGGTGGATGTGTTTGGTTATTACCGTGTGTGTATATGGGGTGGATGTGTTTGGTTATTACTGTGTGTGTATATGGGGTGGATGTGTTTGGTTATTAATGTGTGTGTATATGGGGTGGATGTGTTTGGTTATTAATGTGTGTGTATATGGGGTGGATGTGTTTGGTTATTACCGTGTGTGTATATGGGGTGGATGTGTTTGGTTATTACTGTGTGTGTATATGGGGTGGATGTGTTTGGTTATTAATGTGTGTGTATATGGGGTGGATGTGTTTGGTTATTAATGTGTGTGTATATGGGGTGGATGTGTTTGGTTATTAATGTGTGTGTATATGGGGTGGATGTGTTTGGTTATTAATGTGTGTGTATATGGGGTGGATGTGTTTGGTTATTACTGTGTGTGTATATGGGGTGGATGTGTTTGGTTATTACTGTGTGTGTATATGGGGTGGATGTGTTTGGTTATTACTGTGTGTGTATATGGGGTGGATGTGTTTGGTTATTAATGTGTGTGTATATGGGGTGGATGTGTTTGGTTATTACTGTGTGTGTATATGGGGTGGATGTGTTTGGTTATTAATGTGTGTGTATATGGGGTGGATGTGTTTGGTTATTACTGTGTGTGTATATGGGGTGGATGTGTTTGGTTATTACTGTGTGTGTATATGGGGTGGATGTGTTTGGTTATTACTGTGTGTGTATATGGGGTGGATGTGTTTGGTTATTAATGTGTGTGTATATGGGGTGGATGTGTTTGGTTATTAATGTGTGTGTATATGGGGTGGATGTGTTTGGTTATTACTGTGTATATGTCTCTGTCCGTGTGTGTTTCCTGATTCATAGGTGTGTTTGTGCACTCTTAGGTCAGTTAATCTCAGGTGATGTCCACGCACGCACGCACGCACGCACGCACGCACGCACGCACGCACACACACACACACACACACACACACACACACACACACACGACTATTGATACATCGTCAATCGTTCAGTCAGTCAACTTAATATTGCCAGAGGGACATTTCATTTAATGGAGTTGATTTATTGATGGTGTCAACATAGATCCAGTTTGAAGTCCATCCCCCTCTCTGTCCCTGTAGAGAATTGGCTCTGAGCTGCAGGTGCGGATCCAGGGGGAGTTCCAGGCGTGTGTTGGAACGGCTTGCGGAGGGAGCAGGAGGCGTGTGACGGAACGGCTTGCGGAGGGAGCAGGAGCGCTGCTCTGGAACAGCTGCAACGCCACCTGGAGGCTGTCAGAGAGGCTGTCGGTCAGCTGGATCACAGTATGAGAATCTTGCATGAGGCTGCTACTACCACGCACCAGACTGGACTAGTAGAGGTATTGAAGAGTTCTTCAGGGTTTATAGAAATACAAGTAGGTCTATACACATGACCAACAGGATGTGGAGACCTGCTCTTCCAACATCTCATCCAACATCTCATTCAATAAAATTTGATTTGATTTGATTTTAAAATCATGGGCATTAATGTGGAGTTGGTTCCCCCCTTTGCTGCTATAACAGCCTCCACTCTTCTGGGAAGGTTTTCCACTAGATGTTGGAACATTGCTGCTATAACAGCCTCCACTCTTCTGGGAAGGCTTTCCACTAGATGTTGGAACATTGCTGCTATAACAGCCTCCACTCTTCTGGGAAGGTTTTCCACTAGATGTTGGAACATTGCTGCTATAACAGCCTCCACTCTTCTGGGAAGGCTTTCCACTAGATGTTGGAACATTGCTGCTATAACAGCCTCCACTCTTCTGGGAAGGCTTTCCACTAGATGTTGGAACATTGCTGCTATAACAGCCTCCACTCTTCTGGGAAGGCTTTCCACTAGATGTGGGAACAGTGCTGCTTTAACAGCCTCCACTCTTCTGGGAAGGCTTTCCACTAGATGTGGGAACAGTGCTGCTTTAACAGCCTCCACTCTTCTGGGAAGGGTGTCTACTCGATGTTGGAACATTGCTGCAGGGACTTGCTTCCATTCAGCCACAAGAGCATTAGTGAGGTCGGTACTGATGTTGGGTGATAAGGTCTGGCTCACAGTCAGCGTTCCAATTCATCCCAAAGGTGTTCAATGGGGTTGAGGTCAGGGCTCTGTGCAGGCCAGTCAAGTACTTCCACACCAATCTCGGCAAACCATTTCTGTATGGACCTCGCTTTGTGCACAGGGGCATTGTCATGCTGAAACAGGAAAAGGCCTTCCCCAAACTGTTGCCACAAAGTTGGAAGCACAGAATTGTCTAGAATGTCATTGTATTCTGTAGCGTTAAGATTTCCCTTCACTGGAACTAAGGGGCCCGAACCATGAGAAACAGCCCCAGACCATTATTCCTCCTCCACCAAACTTTACAGTTGGCACTAAGCATTGGGGCAGTTTGCGTGCTCCTGGCATCCTCCAAACCCAGATTCGTCCATCAGACTGCCAGATGGTGAAGCGTGATTCATCACTTCAGAGAACGCGTTTTCACTGCTCTAGAGTCCAATGGCGGCGAGCTTTACACTACTCCAGCTGACGCTTGGTATTGCGCATGGTGATCTTAGGATTGTGTGCTGCTGCTCAGCCATGGAAACCCATTTCATGAAGCTCCTGATGAACAGTTCTTGTACTGACGTTGCTTCCAGAGACAGTTTGGAAATCAGTGATTTTTACGCACTCTGCGCTTCAACACTCAACGATAACGTTCTGTGAGCTTGTGTGGCAAATCACTTCGCGGCTGAGCCGTTGTTGCTCCTAGACGTTTCCACTTCACAATAACAGCACTTACAGTTTACCAGGGCAGCTCTAGCAGGGCAGAAATTTGACCAACTGACTTGTTGGAATGGTGGCATCCTATGACAGTGCCACGTTGAAAGTCACTGAGCTCTTCAGTAAGGGCCATTCTTCTGCCAATGTTTGTCTATGGAGATTGCATTTTGTCTTATTCTAAAATGTATTCCCAAAAAAATGTGTTAATTTAAAACTGAAATATCACATTACGACGCTACAAGCTTGGCACACCTGTATTTGGGGAGCTTCTCCCATTCTTCTCTGCAGATCCTCTCAAGCTCTGTCAGGATGGGGAGCATCACTGCACAGCTATTTTCAGCTATGTTCGATCGGGTTCAAGTCCAGACTCTGTCTGGGCCACTCAAGGACACAGTCCTTTAGGTGCCTTTTGGCAAACTCCAAGTGGGCTGTCATGTGCCTTTTACTGAGGAGTGGCTTCCATCTGGCCACTCTACCATAAAGGCCTGATTGGTGGAGTTCTGCAGAGTTGGTTGTCCTTCTGGAAGTTTCTGCCATCTCCACAGAGGAACTCTGGAGCTCTGTCAGAGTGACAGCTCCCTAACCAAGGCCCTTCTCTCCCGATTGCTCAGTTTGGCCAGGTGGACTCTAGGTGTTGGTGGTTCCAAACTTCTTATATGTAAGAATTATGAAGGCCACTGTGTTCTGGGGACCAGTACCCTTCCCCATATCTGTACCATGACATAATCCTGTCTCTACAGACAATTCCTTCGACCTCTATAGTCTTATGTAAATTTGCAAAAATGTCTTACCCTGTTATCTATTTGTTATTATGTGGTATTGCTTGTAGATTGATGAAAAGCAATAATTTATCAATTTTAGAATAATGCTGTAACAAAATGTGAAAAAGTCAAGGGGTCTGAATACTTTCTGAATTCACTGTATATACAGTTGAAGTCAGAATTTTACATACACATAGGTTGGAGTCATTAAAACTTGCTTTTCAACCACTCCACAAATGTATTGTTAACAAACTATAGTTTTGGCAATTCGGTTAGGACATCTACTTTGTGCATGACACAAGTACTCTTTACAACAATAATTTACAGACAGATTATTTCACTTATAATTCACTGTATCACAATTCCAGTGGGTCAGAAGTTAACATACAATAAGTTGACTGTGCCTTTAAACAGCTTGGAAAATTACAGAAAATTACGTCATTGCTTTAGAAGCTTGTGATAGGCTAATTGAGTCAATTGGAGGTGTACCTGTGGATGTATTTCAAGGCCTACCTTCAAGCTCAGTGCCTCTTTGCTTGACATCATGGGAAAATCAAAAGAAATCAGCCAAGACCTCAGAATTTATTTCGTAGATCTCCACAAGTCTGGGAGCAAATTCCAAACACCTGAAGGTACCACGTTCATCTCTACAAGCACTAGTACGCAAGTATAAACACCATGGGACCACGCAGCCGTCATACCACTCAGGAAGGAGAGGAGTTCTGTCTCCTAGAGATGAACGTACTTTGGTGCGAAAAGTGCGAATCAATCCCAGAACAACAGCAAAGGAACTTGTGGAAGATGCTGGAGGAAACAGGTACAAAAGTATCTATATCCACAGTAAAACGAGTCCTATAACGAAATAACCTGAAAGGCCGCTCAGCAAGGAAGAAGCCACTGCTCCAAAACCGCCATTAAAAAAACAGACTATGGTTTGCAACTGAACATGGGGACAAAGATCGTACTTCTCTGAGAAATGTCCTCTGGTCTAATAAAACAAAAATATAACTGTTTGGCCATAATGACCATCGTTATGTTTGGAGGAAATACCAACCGTGAAGCACGGAGGTGGCAGCATCATGTTGTGGGGGTGCTTTGCTGCAGGAAGGACTGGTGCACTTCACAAAATAGATGGCTTCATGAGGCAGGAAAATGATGTGGATATATTGAAGCAACATCTCAAGACATCAGTCAGGAAGTTAAAGCTTGGTCACAAATGGGTCTTCCAAATGAACAATGACCCCAAGCATACTTCCAAAGTTGTGGCAAAATGGCTTAAGGACAACAAAGTCAAGGTATTGGAGTGGTCATCACAAAGTCCTGACCTCAATCCTATAGAAAATGTGTGGGCAGAACTGAAAAAGCGTGTGTGAGCAAGGAGGCCTACAAACCTGACTCAGTTACACCAGCTCTGTCAGGAGGAATGGGCCAAAATTCACCCGACTTATTGTGGGAAGCTTGTGGAAGGCTACCCGAAACGTTTGACCCAAGTTATTCCATTTAAAGGCAATGCTACCAAATACTAATTGAGTGTATGTAAACTTCTGACCCACTGGGAATGTGATGAAATAAATAAAAGCTTAAATAAATAATTCTCTCTACTATTATTCTGACATTTCACATTCTTAAAATAAAGTGGTGATCCTAACTGACCTAAGACAGGGAATTTTTACTAGGATTAAATGTCAGAAATTGTGAAAAACTGAGTTTAAATGTATTTGGCTAAGGTGTATGTAGACTTCTGACTTCAACTGTAAGTATGCAGAAGGATTTCAATGGCATAAAAATCCTCGTATTCCATTGTATGGTATTCAAAGTGTTTATTCTTGTCGACAGTATTCCAGTTTTCTCTCTGTCTCTCTCTCTCCATCTCTCTGTCTCTCGCTTTCTGTGTCTCTCTCCGTCTGTCTATCTCTGTCTTTTTCTCTCTCTGCCTCTCTCCATCTCTCTGTGTGTCTCTTTCTGTCTCTCTCTGTCAATTCAATTCAATTCAATTCAATTCAAGGGCTTTATTGGCATGGGAAACATGTGTTAACATTGCCAAAGCAAGTGAGGTAGACAACATACAAAGTGAATATATAAAGTGAAAAACAACAAAAATTAACAGTAAACATTACACATACAGAGGTTTCAAAACAGTAAAGACATTACAAATGTCATATTATATATATACAGTGTTTTAACAATGTACAAATGGTTAAAGGACACAAGATAAAATAAATAAGCATAAATATGGGTTGTATTTACAATGGTGTTTGTTCTTCACTGGTTGCCCTTTTCTCGTGGCAACAGGTCACAAATCTTGCTGCTGTGTTGGCACACTGTGGAATTTCACCCAGTAGATATGGGAGTTTTTCAAAATTGGATTTGTTTTCGAATTCTTTGTGGCTCTGTGTAATCTGAGGGAAACATGTCTCTCTAATATGGTCATATGTTGGACAGGAGGTGCAGCTCAGTTTCCACCTCATTTTGTGGGCAATGTGCACATAGCCTGTCTTCTCTTGAGAGCCAGGTCTGTCTACGGCGGCCTTTCTCAATAGCAAGTCTATGCTCACTAAGTCTGTACATAGTCACTAGTCGGTACTAAGTCTCTTTGTCTCTCTCTCTGTCTCTCTCTCTCCATCTTTCTGTGTCTCTCTTTCTGTCTCTCTCTGTCTGTGTCTGTCTCTGTCTCTCTCTCTGTCTCTCTCTCTCCATCTTTCTGTCTCTCTCTCTCCGTCTCCCCGTCTCTCTCTGTCTCTCTCTCTCCATCTCTCTGTGTCTCTCTTTCTGTCTCTCTCTGTCTGTGTCTGTCTCTGTCTCTCTCTCCGTCTCTCTCTGTCTGTGTCTGTCTCTGTCTCTCTCTCCGTCTCTCTCTCTCTCTCTGTCTCTCGCTCTCCATCTTTATGTGTCTCTCTTTCGGTCTCTCTCTGTCTGTGTCTGTCTCTGTCTCTCTCTCCGTCTCTCCATCTCTCTGTCTCTCTCTGTCTGTGTCTGTCTCTGTCTCTCTCTCCGTCTCTCCGTCTCTCTCTCTCTGTGTCTGTCTCTGTCTCTCTCTCCGTCTCTCCGTCTCTCTCTGTCTCAGTGGAATTAACACCTTTCACTGATGTCCCCATCTGCAGTTTCCACGGTGATAATGTTAATCTCTGACTCCTACCCCTCCTCTGATGTCATGGACAACAGTGTTATTGAACTTCTTCACTATCTAACATGTTTGTTTTAATATAATGTCAAAAGATGATTTGTGTTAGTAAAGGAGCACACAGGCTTCATAGTGCACTCCGTTTATCCAGTGCTCATACAGAAGTAGTGCACTATGTAGGGAATAGGGCTCTGGTCTAAAGTAGTGCACTATATAGGAAATAGGGCTCTGGTCTAAAGTAGTACACTATATAGGGAATAGGGCTCTGGTCTAAAGTAGTGCACTATATAGGAAATAGGGCTCTGGTCTAAAGTAGTGCACTATATAGGGAATAGGACTGGTCTGAAGAAGTGCACTATATAGGGATAGGGCTCTGGTCTAAAGTAGTGCACTATATAGGGAATAGGGCCTTGATCTAAAGTAGTTCACTATATAGGGAATAGGGCTCTGGTCTAAAGTAGTGCACTATATAGGGAATATCAGGCCTTCATGGTCGAATTGCTGCAAAGAAACCATTACTAAAGGACACCTATGAGAAGAAACTTGCTTGGGCAAAGAAACAACAGCAGAGGACATTGGAAATCTGTCCTTTGGTCTGATGAGTCTAAATGTGGGAGTACGTCCATCCGGCCTCACAACCATAGAACACGCGTAACCATGCCAACCCAGGACCTCCACATCCTGCTTCTTCACCTGCGGGATCGTCTGAGACCAGCCAACCGGACAGTAGATTAAACTGAGGACTATTTCTGGCTAAAATAAAGCCCCTTTGTGGGCAAAAACTCTTTCTGATTGGCTGTGCCTGGCTCCCCAGTGGATGGGCCTGCATCCTAGTCAAATCAAATCAAATTTTGTAGCTCCCTTCAGTAACCACGAGCACAACCGTTCCTTGATTTTAACTGGCGGCTTTATTCTGTAGTTTTAGTCAGAATTATCACCTTCCGTGAGAACTATAAAGTAAATGAAAAATACAGTTAAGCACACTCTTACAACCTTATCTTACGAGTGACTTATTAGCTTGGCATAACTCTGAAGTGCTTACATACATAACAGTTTAACCGGCGTTATAACGGGTTCAGATTAAACACATGAATAAAGGAAAAAATACCTCATTGGCTGCTTATTACAGGAGGGAGGAAATCAAACTTCACACTTATTATTCCTGGCATGAATTCACACTTCATTCTAACATACACTCTTCAACCTTTATGAACTACACCCGATGACATGAAAACTCAGCTAACGCAGCGCAGGATTGCCTTCCCTCCAAAAGTGTGTTGCTACAATAAGGATCCCCGTTACAACAGTATTAGCTACGTAGTTCCGCTTGTATTATCATTTCCCCCGCACAGCGGACACGTAAACAATTCAAACGAAAGACAACGACATAACCTGTAAGTCTAACTGTCAGTTACAAATGTATTTATATAGCCCTTCTTACATCAGCTGATATCTCAAAAGTGCTGTACAGAAACCCAGCCTAAAACCTCAAACAGCAAGCAATGCAGGTGTAGAAGCACAGTGGCTAGGAAAAACTCCCTAGAAAGGCCAAAACCTAGGAAGAAACCTAGAGAGGTACCAGGCTATGAGGGGTGATCAGTCCTCTTCTGGCTGTGCCGGGTGGAGATTATAACAGAACATGGCCAAGATGTTCAAATGTTCATAGATGACCAGCATGGTCAAATAATAATAATCACAGTAGTTGTCGAGGGTGCAACAAGTCAGCACCTCAGGAGTAAATGTCACTTGGCTTTTCATAGCCGATCATTGAGAGTATCTCTACCACTCCAGCTGTCTCTAGAGAGTTGAAAACAGCAGGTCTGGAAAAGGTAGCACGTCCGGTGAACAGGTCAGGATTCCATAGTCGCAGGCAGAACAGTTGAAACTGGAGCAGCAGCACGGCCAGGTGGACTGGGGACAGCAAGGAGTCATCAGGCCAGATAGTCCTGAGGCATGGTCCTAGGGCCAGGTGGACTGGGGACAGCAAGGAGTCATCAGGCCAGATAGTCCTGAGGCATGGTCCTAGGGCTCAGGTCCTCCGAGAGAGAGAAAAGAAGAGAGAGCATACTTAAATTCACACAGGACACTGGATAAGACAGGAGAAGTACTCCAGATATAACAGACTGACCCTAGCCCCCGACACATAAAGTACTGCAGCATAAATACTGGAGGCTGAAACAGGAGTGGTCGGGAGACACTGTGGCCCCATCCGACGATTGGGCCAAACAGGCAGGATATAACCCCACCCACTTTGTCAAAGCACAGCCCCCACACCACTAGAGGGATATCTTCAACCACCAACTTACCATCCTGAGACAAGGCTGAGTATAGCCCACAAAGAGGGGGGGTGCCAACTCGGACAGGAAGATCACGTCAATGACTCAACCCACTCAAGTGACGCACCCCTCCCAAGGATGCCATGGAAGAGCACCAGTAAGCCAGTGACTCAGCCCCTGTAATAGGGTTAGAGGCAAAGAATCCCAGTGGCGAGAGGGGAACTGGCCAGGCAGAGACAGCAAGGGCGGTTTGTTGCTCCAGTGCCTTTCGGTTCACCTTCACACTCCTGGGCCAGATTACACTCAATCATAGGACCTACTGAAGAGATGAGTCTTCAATAAAGACTTAAAGGTTGAGACCGAGTTTGCGTCTCTCACATGGGTAGGCAGACCATTCCATTAAAATGGAGCTCTATAGGAGAAAGCCCTGTCTCCAGCTGTTTGCTTAGAAATTCTAGGGGCAATAAGGAGGCCTGCATCTTGTGACCATAGCGTACGTGTAGGTATGTATGGCAGGACCAAATCAGAGAGATAGGTAGGAGCAAGCCCATGTAATGCTTTGTAGGTTAGCAGTAAAACCTTGAAATCAGCCCTTGCCTTAACAGGAAGCCAGTGTAGAGAGGCTAGCACTGGGGTAATATGATCACATTTTTTAGTTGTAGTCAAGATTCTAGAAGCCGTATTTAGTACTAACTGAAGTTTATTTAGTGCTTTATCCGGGTAGCCGGAAAGTAGAGAATTGCAGTAGTCTAACCTAAAAGTGACAAAAGCATGGATACATTTTTCTGCATCACCTTTGGACAGAAGGTTTCTTGAAACAGTCTTGATACATTTGTCAAAAGAAAGATCAGGGTCCAGAGTAATGGGAATAGGGCCCTGATCTAAAGTAGAGTAACGCCGAGGTCCTTCACAGTTTTATTTGACACAACCATCAAGATTAATTGTCAGATTCAACAGAAGATCTCTTTGTTTCTTGGGACCGAGAACAAGAATCTCTGTTTTGTCCGAGTTTAAAAGTAGAACATTTGCAGCCATCCACTTCCTTATGTCTGAAACACAGGCTTCCAGCGAGGGCAATTTTGCTGCGCAACAGATTTTTCTAAAATTGTTGAGAGGAATGGGAGATTCGATATAGGCCGATAGTCCTTTATATTTTCTGGGTCAAGGTTTGGCTCTTTCAAGAGAAGCTTTGTGACTGCCACTTTTAGTGAGTTTGGTACACATCCGGTGGATACAACCGGATTATATTTATTTGCAATAGCGATGTATTTATTGGACTGTTAGAATGCTTTGGCTCAGAATGGGATTGCCAAATGCCCAGCTTTTCTAGTGTTGATAGTCAGAGTATGACTCCGGGTGAAAATTCTACAAGATCCAGCTCAAAAAAGAACCATATGCATTTCAAGTAAAATTACAACCCAAAACATGTTAATCTCCCAGGACAAATTAGCTAGCAATGGCCAGGGTAGTCAGCATCTAAGAGTGGCCAGTGTAGTCAGCATCTAAGAGTGGCCAGTGTAGGCAGCATCTAAGAGTGACCAGTGTAGTCAGCATCTAAGAGTGGCCAGGGTAGTCAGCATCTAAGAGTGGCCAGTGTAGTCAGCATCTAAGAGTGGCCAGGGTAGTCAGCATCCAAGAGTGGCCAGTGTAGTCAGCATCTAAGAGTGGCCAGGGTAGTCAGCATCTAAGAGTGGCCAGTGTAGTCAGCATCTAAGAGTGGCCAGGGTAGTCAGCATCTAAGAGTGGCCAGTGTAGGCAGCATCTAAGAGTGACCAGTGTAGTCAGCATCTAAGAATGGCCAGTGTAGGCAGCATCTAAGAGTGACCAGTGTAGTCAGCATCTAAGAGTGGCCAGGGTAGTCAGCATCTAAGAGTGGCCAGTGTAGTCAGCATCTAAGAGTGGCCAGGGTAGTCAGCATCTATAAGTGGCCAGTGTAGTCAGCATCTAAGAGTGGCCAGTGTAGTCAGCATCTAAGAGTGGCCAGAGTAGTCAGCATCTAAGAGTGACCAGTGTAGTCAGCATCTAAGAGTGGCCAGGGTAGTCAGCACCTAAGAGTGGCCAGTGTACTAAGCATCTAAGAGTGGCCAGTGTATTCATTATCTAAGAGTGGCCAGTGTAGTCAGCACCTAAGAGTGGCCAGTGTAGTCAGCATCTAAGAATGGCCAGTGTAGGCAGCATCTAAGAGTGGCCAGTGTAGTCAGCATCTAAGAGTGGCCAGTGTATTCAGCATTTATCCAGCACGATCTCAGGACTGGCTTGTCTTTCATGTACTTTGTTACTCTAGGGAGAACTGTTTTTAGTTTCTTAAACATGGAACCAAGTACAGCGTCACTTAAAGCAGGAAACTGCTATATCTTGCGGTTGTTTGTACAGCTGTATCCTACAGTTGTTTACAAGACGTTGTATCCTACGGTTGTTTTAAAGACGTTGTATCCTACGGTTATTTTAAAACCTCTTAAGTCTACCCCTTCCTTTTTCGAACATTCTGTTAAAAATCGCGCAACTTTTCAGCGTCCTGCTACTCATGCCAGGAATATAGTATATGCATATGATTAGTATGTGTGGATAGAAAACACTCTGAAGTTTCTAAAACTGGTTAAATCACGGCTGTGACTATAACAGATCGTGTGTTTTATTGAAAAACGCAAGAAAAACTGCTCTCTGAAAGCTAAAAATAATTTCCATAAGTCACTTTCATGGGTTGTTAAAAGGGGACAAAATTTAATATCGACCTGCATGCAATTCATACAGATTCCACATGATGTCGCCATTGTCGTCATTTTCAATGGAATTTTTTGTTGGAAAATCCAACTATCTGGATTCCGTTTCTTCCGTTCTCCACCAGGATGTTTTCAATGTGCACATTGGCAGCCATTGATTTGCAGACGAGGAGCTATTGAATATACATCGCCCTGTAATCATTTTGATAGATTATAAACGTTTACTAATACCTAAAGTTGGATTACAAAAGTATTTCGAAGTGTTTTGTGAAACTTTATCGTCGACTTTTTTAATTTAAAAAAATGACGCAGCGTTTAAAAACAATGTTTTTTTCTGAATGACACAGCTTCCATAGAAAGCTATTTTGGGTATATATGGACCGATTTAAACGAAAAAAAGACCCAATAGTGATGTTTATGGGGCATATAGGAGTGCCAAGAAAGAAGCTCGTCAAAGGTAATGAATGTTTTATATTTTATTTCTGCGTTTTGTGTAGCGCCGGATAAGCAAAGTCTTTGTTTACGTCGCATTCAGGCATTTTGAGGTGTTGCATGCTATCAGATAATAGATTCTCATGCTTTCGCCGAAAAGCATTTTAAAAATCTGACTTGTTGGCTAGGTTCACAACGAGTGTAGCTTTAATTCAATACCCTGCATGTGAATTTTGATTAAGGTTTGAGGTTTAACGAGTACATTTAGCATTTAGCGTAGCGCATTTGCATTTCCAGGTGTCTACTTGAGACATCTGCGTCTCAAGTAGGAGCAAGATTAAAGACGTTGTATCCTACGGTTGTTTTAAAGATGTTGTATCCTACGGTTGTTTTAAAGATGTTGTATCCTACGGTTGTTTTAAAGATGTTGTATCCTACGGTTGTTTTAAATATGTTGTATCCTACGGTTGTTTTAAAGAGGTTGTATCCTACGGTTGTTTACAAGACGTTGTATCCTACGGTTGTTTACAAGACGTTTTATCCTACGGTTGTTTACAAGATGTTGTATCCTACGGTTGTTTTAAAGATGTTGTATCCTACGGTTGTTTACAAGATGTTTTATCCTACGGTTGTTTTAAAGATGTTGTATCCTACGGTTGTTTACAAGACGTTGTATCCTACGGTTGTTTACAAGATGTTGTATCCTACGGTTGTTTTAAAGACGTTTTATCCTACGGTTGTTTACAAGACGTTGTATCCTACGGTTGTTTACAAGATGTTGTATCCTACGGTTGTTTACAAGATGCTGTATCCTATGGTTGTTTTAAAGATGTTGTATCCTACGGTTGTTTACAAGACGTTTTATCCTACGGTTGTTTACGAGATGTTGTATCCTACGGTTGTTTTAAAGATGTTGTATCCTACGGTTGTTTACAAGATGTTGTATCCTACGGTTGTTTTAAAGATGTTGTATCCTACGGTTGTTTACAAGATGTTGTATCCTACGGTTGTTTACAAGATGTTGTATCCTACGGTTGTTTACAAGATGTTGTATCCTACGGTTGTTTTAAAGACGTTGTATCCTACGGTTGTTTACAAGATGTTGTATCCTACGGTTGTTTACAAGATGCTGTATCCTAGTTTTTTTTAAAGCGGTGTGTATCCTACGGTTGTTTTTAAAGCATTAAGGCATGTATTTTCTATGTCTCTTCAGGGCTCACTGGAAAAAGAGACCTGGGCCTCAATGTTGACCTCCCTGTAAAATTAAATAGAATAAAATGACCAATTGGAAAGCGACCTTTATGTAACCCTTCTCCCCTCAGGTCTGGCCCCAGTTAACGTTCAATATGGACACGGCCCATCCCAGTGTCTATGTATCCAGAGTCAGAACCATAGCAGTAGACTGTGATAGCATGGTCCCTTACCAGCCCAACCCTAAGAGGTTCCTACAGTCTGTCAATGTGCTGGGGGCTCCTCAGGGCTTACACTACTGGGAGGTAGATTTGTGTGTGTGTGTGTGTGTGTGTGTGTGTGTGTGTGTGTGTGTGTGTGTGTGTGTGTGTGTGTGTGTGTGTGTGTGTGTGTGTGTGTGTGTGTGTGTGTGTACACAGTAAATATAAGTACTACTAATGTTCCTGTGTTGTTAAGTAGCCTTGTCCAATCATATCTCCCGTTTCTGATGTACAGGACACCACCTGGACAGGACACTAGTCTATCTCCTGTTTCTGTAGTGAGACAGCTTGATGTACCAGTTCACCCCCTGGACAGGACACTAGTCTATCTCCTGTTTCTGATGTACCAGGACACCCTTTGGACAGGACACTAGTCTATCTCCTGTTTCTGATGTACCAGGACACCCTGTGGACAGGACACTAGTCTATATCCTGTTTCTGTAGTGAGACAGCTTGATGTACCAGTACACCCCCTGGACAGGACACTAGTCTATCTCCTGTTTCTGTAGTGAGACAACTTGAAGTACCAGTACACCCCGTGGACAGGACACTAGTCTATATCCTGTTTCTGTAGTGAGACAGCTTGATGTACCAGTACACCCCCTGGACAGGACACTAGTCTATCTCCTGTTTCTGTAGTGAGACAGCTTGATGTACCAGGCCACCCCCTGGACAGGACACTAGTCTATCTCCTGTTTCTGTAGTGAGACAGCTTGATGTACCAGTACACCCCCTGGACAGGACACTAGTCTATCTCCTGTTTCTGTAGTGAGACAGCTTGATGTACAGGACATCCCCTGGTCAGGACACTAGTCTTTCAGTGTTTATTCTATAACAGGATATTGTATTGTGGTATGTATTTACTCATATCTATCCCCCCCTCCCTCTAGCTAGGCGTGGGCAGCAAGGCCAAGTGGGACCTGGGTGAGGAGTCGGAGAGGGTTGACAGTCAGGTCCGGGTCAAGCTGAGTCCTGAGAGCGGTTCCTGGACCCTACGACTGAGGGAGGGAGACCAGTACTCTGCAGGCACACAGCCCTGGACACGGCTCCAGGTGGGATCCTCTGCAGTACTCCAGGGACACTTCAGGGTTTAGAGAAACTCCAGTGGACACTCTCCTTCTGCTGTCCCCACTGGAGAACCCGTTTGGGTTCCAGGTAGAACCCCTCCCACGAAAGGTTCTACACGAAACCCGAAACGTTTCTACCTGGAACCAAAAAGGGTACTTCAAAGGGTTCAAGAACTGTTTTGGAACTCTTTTTTTCCCTAAGCGTGTATGTGAGACCCATGGAGTATTGGAGCTTAAAGTGATTATTTAAAACACATTGATCCAGTACTGCTTCACCTGATAACATCTGGTTGTTTCTCTCTCTCCTCCATGTTGTGTCCTGCAGGTTGGGATGAGAGGAAGGTGTCCTTCTATAACGCTGATGACATGAGTAACCCGTACTCCTTTAGTAAGGTGTTTCAATGGCGCGCTGAAGGAGCCTCGGTCTGGCTCTGATGCCAAGGAGCCAGGACAGGCTGATACCCTAATACACATTGAAAAGGAGTAAGGTTAGTGGAGGAGTAACGTAGCGAGTTCTAGGCCATCTCTGCCCAGGGCACGAACTTTGCTGGTCCTGGCAATAAGACCGCAGAAACCTACCCACATCCTGGTTAACTCTCTCCACCTGCTCATTACTCTCGGGGTGAAAACCTGAGGTAAGACTAACCGAGATCACCAGACGTTCCATGAACGCCTTCCAGACCCTTGATGTGAACTGGGGACCCCGATCAGACATTATATCCTCAGTCACCCCATAGTGCTGGAAAACGTGTGTAAACAGGGCCTCTGCAGTTTGTAAGGCCGTAGGGAGACTGGGCAAAAGGAGGAGACGACAGGACTTCGAAAACCGATCCACAACGACCAGGATCGTGGTGTAACCCTGTGAAGGTGGAAGATCAGTCAAAAACTCCACCGACAGGTGCGACCACGGCCGTTGAGGAACGGGTAAAGGTTGTAGCTTATCTCTGGGCAGGTATCTAGGAGCCTTGCACTGGGCACACACCGAGCAGGAGGAAACATACATCCTCACGTCCTTAGCTAAAGTGGGCCACCAGTACCTCCCATCAAGACAGCGCATCATCCAACCTATCCCAGGATGACCTGAGGAGGGTGACGTGTGAGCCCAATAGATCAATCGGTCGCGGACAGCAGACGGAACGTACAGACGACCAGCTGGACACTCAGGGGGAGAGGGCTCTGCACGTGACTCCCGCTCAATGTCCGCGTCCAGCTCCCACACTACTGGCGCCACCAAACACGAAGCTGGGAGTATGGGAGTGGGATCCATGGACCGCTCCTCTGTGTCATACAGCCGAGACAATGCGTCTGCCTTGACGTTCTGGGAGGCTGTTCTGTAAGAAAGAGTAAACACAAAATGAGTGAAAAACATGGCCCACCTTGCCTGGCGAGGATTCAGTGTCTTCGCCTGCCGGATGTACTCCAGATTGCGGTGGTCAGTCCAGATGAGAAAAGGGTGTTTAGCCCCCTCAAGCCAATGCCTCCACGCCTTCAAGGCTTTTACGACAGCTAAAAGCTCCCGGTCCCCCACATCATAGTTTCGCTCCGCTGGGCTGAGCTTCTTCGAAAAGAAAGCACAGGGGCGAAGCTTCAGTGGCGTACCCGAACGCTGAGAGAGCACTGCTCCTATCCCAGCTTCGGATGCGTCCACCTCCACTATGAATGGCAAAGAGGGATCCGGATGAGCCAACACAGGCACCGAGGTAAACAGAGTCTTCAGGTGTCGAAAAGCCCTGTTCGCCTCAGCCGACCACTGCAAGCGCACCGGGCCCCCCTTTAGCAGTGAGGTAATGGGAGCCGATGCCCTAGGAAGGAGATGGATTCTTGGAAGAACAAGCATTTCTCAGCCTTGACATATAGATCATGCTCCAACAGGCGACCAAGCACCCTGCGCACCAGGGACACATGCTCGGCGCGTGTAGCGGAGTATATCAGAATATCATCGATTTACACCACTACACCCTGCCGCTGTGCAGGTCCCTGAAGATCTCATCTACAAATGATTGGAAGACTGATGGAGCACTCCTGAGATCCAATTTTGTGAAGAAGCGTGCCCCATGCATTGACTTAATAAGCGTATTTATCAGAGGTAGCGGGTAACTATATTTCATAGTAGTTTTATTTAGACCTCGATAATCAATGCACGGGCGTAAACTGCCATCCTTCTTTTTCACAAAAAATAAATTCGAAAAGACGGGTGAAATGGATGGCTGAATGAACCCCTGATGCAGAGATTCAGACACATATGTCTCCATAGCCTCCGTCTCCGCTTGTGACAGGGGATACACATGACTCCTGGGATATGCAAGCGTCTACCAGGAGATCTATCGCACAATCCTCCCGTCGATGGGGTGGTAATTGAGTCGGCCTTCTTTTTACAGAAGTTGAGAGCCAAATCGGCATAGTCGGGGGGAATGCACACGGTGGAGATCTGGTCTGGACTTTCCACCGTAGTAGCACCAACGGAAACCCCTAAACACCTACCTGAGCACTCTCGCGACCACCCCGTGAGAGCCCTCTGTGGCCAAGAAACAGTGGGGTTATGACAAGCTAACCAGGGTAGGCCTAGCACCACAGAATATGCAGGATAATCAATAAGGAAAATACTAATCTTCTCCTTGTGACCCTCTTGCGTTATCATACACAAAGGTGCGGTGACCTCCCTGATAAACCCTGACCCTAATGGTCGACTATCTAAGGCATGAATAGGGAAATGCATATCCACAGAAACAATAGGGATCCCTAAACTATGAGCTAAGTTTTTATTCATGAAATTCCCAGCCGTGCCTGAATCTACTAGCGCCTTATACTGGGAATGCAGGGAAAAATCAGGAGAAGTGACAGAGACAAACATTAGTGCAACAGAGGGCTCTGGATGAGAATGGTGCCTACTCACCTGGGGTGATGCCAAAGTGCCCTGCCTGCCTTCTCTATCAGAGGAACCAACCCGGCACCGACCAGCAGGATGCTCTCAGCGACCATAGATGGTGCTTGAGCGGGAACCCCCTCCGGTCTCCCTGTGCACCATCCCTCCCAATTCCATAGGTCCGGGAGAGAGGGTGCGGGAGGATGGAACAACTAGACCCCGATCTAGACGTCCACGAGTAGCCAGCATGTTGTCCAGCCTGATGGACATGTCCACCAGCTGGTCGAAGGTGAGGGTGGTGTCTCTATAGGCCAGCTCCCGACGGACGTCCTCACGTAAACTACAACGGTAATGGTCGATCAGGGCCCTGTCGCTCCATCCAGCGCCGGCAGCCAAGGTCCTAAACTTCAAAGCAAACTCCTGTGCACTCCTCGTCTCCTGCCCCAGATGATAGAGTTGCTCACCCACCGCTTTGCCTTCAGGTGGGTGGTCGAAAACTATCCGGAAATAAACTTCTCAAAATAGTCCAACGCCGCATCCTCCTTTCTACACACAGCGCTGGCCCACTCCAGGGCTTTACCGGTGAGGCATGCGACAAGGGCGCAACTCTTCTCACGGTCCGATGGTACTGGGGAGACCGTGGCCAGATACAAGTTCAGTTTAAGGAGGAAACCCTGGCAGCCGGCAGTATCTCCGTTGTATCCTGTGGGTAGGGGTAAATTGATCTTGTTCGGTTCAGGAGGGGTTCAAGGGAGATCCCGGTTGTGGTGGTGGAGGCGCTGGAAAAACTCCCTGTCTCTCCCAGCGGTCCATATTCTGGACAATGCGATCCATGGCGGCCGTTTGTTCCCCGATGCGTTCCTCCACCTCCATGAGCGTAGTGTCCTCTTCTGCTGACTTCATATTTTAATGGTCAGAGATTCTGTCAGAGTCGTGTGTATAGGTGGCAGGGAAGTCAGGCGCAGGAGAGTCAAACGGAGTGTAAAATGGAGTCTTTTAATGAATGTCCACGTAACATGCTCCATAACACTAATAAGAATAGAATATAAACAAACATGGGTACGAGGACCCGTCGCGCACCTCTACAATAAACACAACACTGACAATAAACAATCTCTGACAACGACATGAGGGGAAACAGAGGGTTAAATACACAACAGGTAACAAATTGGATTGAAAACAGGTGTGTGGGAAGACAAGACAAAACCAAATGGAAAATGAAAAATGGATCAATGATGGCTAGATGACCGGTGACGTCGACCGCCGAGCACCGCCCGAACAAGGAGAGGCAACAACTTTGGCAGAAGTCGTGACAAATACACACAAATCTAAAGGGGTGAATGAGAATATGGATATGTACACTGCCGTTCAAAAGTTTGGTGTCACTTAGAAATGTCCTTGTTTTTTAAAGAAAATGTTCATGTCTGATGTCTCTGGTCTCCAGTTCTCAACAGTTCTCTTGTCTGATGTCTCTAGTCTCCAGTCCTCTACAGTTCTCATT
Organism: Oncorhynchus clarkii lewisi; assembly: GCF_045791955.1. Lineage (NCBI taxonomy): Eukaryota > Metazoa > Chordata > Actinopteri > Salmoniformes > Salmonidae > Oncorhynchus > Oncorhynchus clarkii. Next base: position 39,856,182 of record NC_092160.1, read on the forward strand.
TCTCATGTCTCTGGTCTCCAGTTCTCAACATGTCTCATGTCTGATGTCTCTGGTCTTCAGTTCTCTACAGCTCTCTTGTCTGATGTCTCTGGTCTTCAGGTCTCATGTCTGATGTCTCTGGTCTTCAGTTCTCTACAGCTCTCTTGTCTGATGACTCTGGTCTTCAGGTCTCATGTCTGATGTCTCTGGTCTTCAGTTCTCAGCAGGTCTCATGTCTGATGTCTCTGGTCTCTTCAGTTTTCAACAGGTCTCATGTCTGATGTCTCTGATCTTCAGTTCTCAGCAGTTCTCATGTCTGATGTCTCTGGTCTTCAGTTTTCAACAGGTCTCATGTCTGATGTCTCTGATCTTCAGTTCTCAGCAGTTCTCATGTCTGATGTCTCTGGTCTTCAGTTCTCTACAGTTCTCATGTCTGATGACTCTGGTCTTCAGTTCTCTACAGTTCTCATGTCTGATGTCTCTGGTCTCTTCAGTTTTCAACAGGTCTCATGTCTGATGTCTCTGATCTTCAGTTCTCAGCAGTTCTCATGTCTGATGTCTCTGGTCTTCAGTTCTCTATAGTTCTCATGTCTGATGTCTCTGGTCTTCAGTTCTCTACAGTTCTCATGTCTGATGTCTCTGGTCTCCAATTCTCAACAGTTCTCATATCTCTGGTCTTCAGTTCTCTACAGTTCTCATGTCGGATGTCTCTGGTCTCCAGTTCTCAACAGTTCTCATGTCTCTGGTCTTCAGTTCTCAACAGTTCTCATGTCTCTGGTCTTCAGTTCTCAGCAGGACTCATATCTGATGTCTCTGGTCTTCAGTTCTCTACAGTTCTCATGTCTGATGTCTCTGGTCTTCAGTTCTCAACAGTTCTCATGTCTGATTTTTCATAGCGTCATTTCCGGTCACAACTTGCAGACTTATTTATGTGCTGTTGTGGGTTTTGTTGCTAACCTTACTTTGCTACCTGACAATTTTAAGTTTTTTACTATTTAATTACAATTTATATTTTTTAGTTTTTCCCCTCGCTCGACTTTATTCATTCAACTTTTTCACCCCGGATGGTTTACCCCCTCGCACGGTCCCCGCAGCCGGACAACTTTCTCATGGCTTCTGGAGGGAAATGCTGTAGGAATGCTCAACCGGTGTCACTCATTCAGCCGACAGATACTTTCAACCGGTTTTCCCCACTAAGCATTGAGTCGGAGTCAGAGCCTGAGCCTTCTCTGGTCTCTACCCTCCCGTTACGGGGTCTGAGACACTGAAGCCTCCCACCATTAGCTCTCACAAATTGAAAATCCTAGTCATTGGCGACTCCATTACCCGTAACAATAAACTTAAAACGAACCATCCAGCGATCATACACTGTTTACCGGGGGGCAGGGCTACCGACGTTAAGGCTAATCTGAAGATGGTGCTGGCTAAAGCTAAAACTGGCGAGTGTAGAGAGTATAGAGTTATTGTTATCCACGTCGACACCAACGATGTTAGGATGAAACAGTCAGATGTCACCAAGCGCAACATATCTTCAGCGTGTAAATCAGCTAGAAAGATGTGTCGGCATCGAGTAATTGTCTCTGGCCCCCTCCCAGTTAGGGGGAGTGATGAGCTCTACAGCAGAGTCACAACTCAATCACTGGTTGAAAACTGTTTTCTGCCCCTCCCAAAAGACTACATTTGAAGATAATTGGCCCTCTTTCTGGGACACACCCACAAACAGGACCAAGCCTGACCTGCTGAGGAGTGACGGACTCCATCCTAGCTGGAGGGTTGCTCTCATCTTATCTACGAACATAGACAGAGCTTTAACTCCCCTAGCTCCACAATGAGATAGGGTGCATGCCAGGCAGCAGGCTGTTAGCCAGCCTGCCAGTTTAGTGGAGTTTGCTACTAGCTAACTCGAAAGCCAAGTTAATTAACAGATCACAGACCATTTTGAATCCCACCGTACCTTCTCCGCTGTTCAATCTGGTTTCAGAGCTGGTCACGGGTGCACCTCAGCCACGCTCAAGGTACTAAACGATATCATAACCGCCATCGATAAAAGACAGTACTGTGCAGCCATCTTCATCGACCTGGCCAAGGCTTTTGACTCTGTCAATCACCGTATTCTTATCGGCAGACTCAATGGCCTTGGTTTTTCTAATACATCAATGATGTCGCTCTTGCTGTGGGCAATTCCCTGATCCACCTCTACGCAGATGACACCATTCTGTATACTTCTGGCCCTTCCTTGGACACTGTGCTAACTAACCTCCAAACGAGCTTCAATGCCATACAACACTCCTTCCGTGGCCTCCAATTGCTCTTAAACGCTAGTAAAATCAAATGCATGCTTTTCAACCGTTCGATGCCCTCACCCGCCCGCCCGACTAGCATCACCACCCGTTCCGACCTAGAATATGTCGACAACTACAAATACCTAGGTGTCTGGCTAGACTGTAAACTCTCCTTTCAGACTCATATTAAACATCAAAAATCAAAAATCAAATCTAGAATCAGCTTTCTATTTCACTCATGCTTCCAAACACACCCTCGTAAAACTGACTATCCTACCAATCCTCGACTTCGGCGACGTTATCTACAAAATAGCTTCCAACCCTCTACTCAGCAAACTGGATGCAGTCTATCACAGTGCAATCCGTTTTGTTACCAAATCACCTTATACTATCCACCGCTGCAACCTGTATGCTCTAGTCGGCTAGCCCTCGCTACATATTCGTCGCCAGACCCACTGGCTCCAGGTCATCTATAAGTCTATGCTAGGTAAAGCTCTGCCTTATCTCAGCTCACTGGTCACGATAACAACACATGGTTCCAGCAGGTATATCTCGTTGGTCATCCCCAAAGCCAACACCTCCTTTGGCTGCCTTTCCTTCCAGTTCTCTGGTAACGATAACAACACCCACCCATAGCACATGGTTCCAGCAGGTATATCTCACTGCTCATCCCTAAAGCCAACACCTCCTTTGGTCGCCTTTCCTTCCAGTTCTCTGCTGCAAGTGACTGGAACGAATTGCAAAAATCGCTGAAGTTGGAGACTTTTATTTCCCTCACCAACTTCAAACATCAACTATCTCTCATGCCTTTGCACACACTGTATATAGACTTTTTTTCTACTGTGTCGTTGAAGATATCCCTCTAGTGGTGTGGGGGCTGTGCTTTGGCAAAGTGGGTGGGGTTATATCCTGCCTGTTTGGCCCTGTCCGGGGGTATCGTCGGACGGGGCCTCAGTGTCTCCTGACCACTACTGTCTCAGCCGCCAGTATTTATGCTGCAGTAGTTCATGTGTCGGGGGGCTAGGATCAGTCTGTTATGTCTGAAGTATTTCTCCTGTCTTATCTGGTGTCCTGTGTGAATTTAAGTATGCTCTCTCTAATTCTCTCTTTCTTTCTCTCTCTTTGAGGACCTGAGCCCTAGGACCATGCCTCAGGACTACCTGGCATGATGACTCCTTGCTGTCCCCAGTCCACCTGGCCGTGCTTCTGCTCCAGTTTCAACTGTTCTGCCTCCGGCTATGGAACCCTGACCTGTTCACTGGACGTGCTACCTTGTCCCAGACCTGCTGATTTCAACTCTCTAGAGACAGCAGGAGCGGTAGAGATTCTCTTAATGATCGGCTATGAAAAGCCAAGTGACATTTACTCCTGAGGTGCTGACCTGTTGCACCCTCGACAACCACTGTGATTATTATTATTTGACCCTGCTGGTCATCTATGAACTTTGAACATCTTGGCCATGTTCTGTTATAATCTCCACCCGGCACAGCCAGAAGAGGATTGGCCACCTCTCATACCCTGGTTCCTCTCTAGGTTTCTTCCTAGGTTTTGGCCTTTCTAGGTAGTTTTTCCTAGCCATCGTGCTTCTACACCTGCATTGCTTGCTGTTTGGGGTTTTAGGCTGGGTTTCTGTACAGCACTTTGAGATTACAGCTGACGTAAGAAGGGCTTTATAAATACATTTGATTTGATTTTATGTCTCTGGTCTTCAGATCTCAACATAGTTTTCTGATGACCTGTTTTTGACTACTGCAACACTGATTTTGTGCCTGCAAATTACAGATTGAGTCAATTGTTTTCAACGGGAGTCATCTGTTGATATGGTAATTGTCCATTATAAAAATAAATCCCAATGTGGCAGCCTTTTTGTCATATGCAGCTCGTCCAAAAACAATAGTTTGAACTTTTGATAGAAAAACTGACAATTAATGGAAAAAAAATATTTCCTCCATGTTCATGACTCTGTATGGCCGTCGGATGAGGGAATATTTAAGAGCTTACCTCATCAAAGCAAACACATAAACACAGTTGTATGTTGTAGATGTTGACGAGGATGTAGCTGTAACTAACCAGGCCAGGCCTGGGGGGCTGTTGTGGGGGTTAGCGTAGCTGTAACTAACCAGGCCAGGCCTGGGGGGCTGTAGTGGGGGTTAGCGTAGCTGTAACTAACCAGGCCAGGCCTGGGGGGCTGTTGTGGGGGTTAGCATAGCTGTAACTAACCAGGCCAGGCCTGGGGGGCTGTTGTGGGGGTTAGCGTAGCTGTAACCAACCAGGCCAGGCCTGGGGGGCTGTTGTGGGGGTTAGCGTAGCTGTAACTAACCAGGCCAGGCCTGGGGGGCTGTAGTGGGGGTTAGCGTAGCTGTAACTAACCAGGCCAGGCCTGGGGGGCTGTTGTGGGGGTTAGCATAGCTGTAACTAACCAGGCCAGGCCTGGGGGGCTGTTGTGGGGGTTAGCGTAGCTGTAACTAACCAGGCCAGGCCTGGGGGGCTGTAGTGGGGGTTAGCGTAGCTGTAACTAACCAGGCCAGGCCTGGGGGGCTGTAGTGGGGGTTAGCGTAGCTGTAACTAACCAGGCCAGGCCTGGGGGGCTGTTGTGGGGGTTAGCGTAGCTGTAAATAACCAGGTCAGGACTGGGGGGCTGTTGTGGGGGTTAGCACAGTGCACATTGGGGAGGAAGTGTGTTGTATCCCTGAGTAACATCCCTGACATCCCCCTGCCAGTCACCCAGCGAGGATGCACCTCTCAACCACGTCCTGTTTCCTCTTGCAAGGGTCAGAGGTCACACAAACACACTGACAGGAGGGAGGGTTGGGGATTAGGCCTGCAGCCTTCTAGCTAGGTAACTAACCGGCCCCTGGGGGGGTTATGGTTAGCACTGTGCAGGATGGCCAGGACCGGGACAGTAGGGGTGGTGCCTCCAGACTGCTGCTAGGGGGTACAGAGATCAGAGATAAGACCTCCAGACTGCTGCTAGGGGGTACAGAGATCAGAGATCAGACCTCCAGACTGCTGCTAGGGGGTACAGAGATCAGAGATCAGACCTCCAGACTGCTGCTAGGGGGTACAGAGATCAGAGATCAGACCTCCAGACTGCTGCTAGGGGGTACAGAGATCAGAGATCAGACCTCCAGACTGCTGCTAGGGGGTACAGAGATTAGACCTCCAGACTGCTGCTAGGGGGTACAGAGATCAGAGATCAGACCTCCAGACTGCTGCTAGGGGGTACAGAGATCAGAGATCAGACCTCCAGACTGCTGTTAGGGGGGTACAGAGATCAGAGATCAGACCTCCAGACTGCTGCTAGGGGGTACAGTGATCAGAGATCAGACCTCCAGTCTGCTGTTAGGGGGTACAGTGATCAGAGATCAGACCTCCAGACTGCTGCTAGGGGGTACAGAGATCAGAGATCAGACCTCCAGGCTGCTGTTAGGGGGTACAGAGATCAGACCTCCAGACTGCTGCTAGGGGGTACAGAGATCAGAGATCAGACCTCCAGACTGCTGTTAGGAGGTACAGAGATCAGAGATCAGATCTCCAGACTGCTGCTAGGGATAGATGCTATTGTTACCATGGTTAGTACTGTTAGCATGGTTAGTATTGTTACCATGGCTAGTATTGTTAGCATGGTTAGTATTGTTAGCATGGTTAGTATTGTTAGCATGGTTAGTATTGTTAGCATGGTTAGTATTGTTAGCATGGTTAGTATTGTTACCATGGTTAGTATTGTTAGCATGGTTAGTATTGTTAGCATGGTTAGTATTGTTACCATGGTTAGTATTGTTAGCATGGTTAGTATTGTTAGCATGGTTAGTATTGCTAACGTGGTTAGTATTGTTAGCATGGTTATGTAGCCGGTGCTATACTACACCGCTGTAACTCTGCGTTGTGTGTGGTTGATAGAGACCATAAACGTGGACTTTGGAGATCAGGTAGTTTTAATCAAGCAGAACTGACTCTCTGCATCTTGCATCTGCATCCAAAAGGAAATAAAACATTTGTAGAGCACATCTGTTCTGAGAATCGTCGCCTCTTTCTACAACAGATGCACAATAGGAGGGACTGGGATCATTCGAGGAGCTAGCCATCGTTCACACATACAATAGCCTGCTAATACCTTAGCTAGCTATTAACCACATGTTGAATTCAGAATGTTGATATCATCCTAAAAAGTACAATTACAAGTGCATCTTAACAATACCATCCACTTATGAGTAACCTCTAAATAAACATCATTATTCATGAACAAAACACTGTGTGTATGACTTTGTACTTAAAAGAATCAAACTTTTCTGAAGACAGAAAAAGCGTGCCTACCTCTCTCAGTGCATCAAAATGATTTGAGCACGAGCACGTCGGGCAAAACGTAAGTACACACTCCCCTTCTCCCAGGATGCAGGCATGCATAACAAATCAACACAACATATTGATATATGAACCTGGTGAAATTCACATAGTACTTTAACAACTGTTACAGTTAGTATTGTTAGCATGGTTAGTATTGTTAGCATGGTTAGTATTGTTACCATGGTTAGTATTGTTAGCATGGTTAGTATTGTTACCATGGTTAGTATTGTTAGCATGGTTAGTATTGTTAGCATGGTTAGTATTGTTAGCATGGTTAGTATTGCTAACATGGTTAGTATTGTTAGCATGGTTAGTATTGCTAGCATGGTTAGTATTGTTACCATGGTTAGTATTGTTACCATGGTTAGTATTGTTAGCATGGTTAGTATTGTTAAATTTGGCTAGTATTGTTAGCATGGTTAGTATTGCTAACATGGTTAGTATTGTTAGCATGATTAGTATTGTTAGCATGGTTAGTATTGTTAGCATGGTTAGTATTGTTACCATGGTTAGTATTGTTAGCATGGTTAGTATTGTTAAATTTGGCTAGTATTGTTAGCATGGTTAGTATTGTTACCATGGTTAGTATTGTTACCATGGTTAGTATTGTTAGCATGGTTAGTATTGTTAGCATGGTTAGTATTGTTAGCATGGTTAGTATTGTTACCATGGTTAGTATTGTTAGCATGGTTAGTATTGTTACCATGGTTAGTATTGTTAGCATGGTTAGTATTGTTAGCATGGTTAGTATTGTTAGCATGGTTAGTATTGCTAACATGGTTAGTATTGTTAGCATGGTTAGTATTGCTAGCATGGTTAGTATTGTTACCATGGTTAGTATTGTTACCATGGTTAGTATTGTTAGCATGGTTAGTATTGTTAAATTTGGCTAGTATTGTTAGCATGGTTAGTATTGCTAACATGGTTAGTATTGTTAGCATGATTAGTATTGTTAGCATGGTTAGTATTGTTAGCATGGTTAGTATTGTTACCATGGTTAGTATTGTTAGCATGGTTAGTATTGTTAAATTTGGCTAGTATTGTTAGCATGGTTAGTATTGTTACCATGGTTAGTATTGTTAGCATGGTTAGTATTGTTACCATGGTTAGTATTGTTAGCATGGTTAGTATTGTTAGCATGGTTAGTATTGTTAGCATGGTTAGTATTGCTAACATGGTTAGTATTGTTAGCATGGTTAGTATTGCTAGCATGGTTAGTATTGTTAGCATGGTTAGTATTGTTACCATGGTTAGTATTGTTAGCATGGTTAGTATTGTTAAATTTGGCTAGTATTGTTAGCATGGTTAGTATTGCTAACATGGTTAGTATTGTTAGCATGATTAGTATTGTTACCATGGTTAGTATTGTTACCATGGTTAGTATTGTTAGCATGGTTAGTATTGTTAAATTTGGCTAGTATTGTTAGCATGGTTAGTATTGCTAACATGGTTAGTATTGTTAGCATGATTAGTATTGTTAGCATGGTTAGTATTGTTAGCATGGTTAGTATTGTTAGCATGGTTAGTATTGTTAGCATGGTTAGTATTGCTAACATGGTTAGTATTGTTAGCATGGTTAGTATTGTTAGCATGGTTAGTATTGTTAGCATGGTTAGTATTGCTAACATGGTTAGTATTGTTAGCATGGTTAGTATTGCTAGCATGGTTAGTATTGCCTGCCCCTCATGTCTCAGAGTCTTCCCCTAAAACCTCAGACTTATGATTCACTCAAGAATCCACAGTAAACCGAAATAACATGCATCGTTGAAACCAACAAACTACCAGATGTTTTCCTTGTTGTTATTGGTTGTGGTTTGTTATAGTGTGTTAGCCCTGTGACGAGGTATTACAGACACAGACAGACAACAGACAGCTAGATGAACAAGTGTGTTTGTGTCTGTACCTCTGTCTGTTAGCCCTGGGAATCCAAGGGTGTGTCTGTACCTCTGTCTGTTAGCCCTGGGAACCCAAGGGTGAGTCTGTACCTCTGTCTCTTAGCCCTGGGAACCCAGGGGTGTGTCTGTACCTCTGTCTGTTAGGAGCTGGCTGGCTCCAGGGAGAGACTGAGGAAGATGTGCTGCTAGCTGGCTCCAGGGAAAGACTGAGGAAGATGTGCTGCTGGCTGGCTCCAGGGAGAGACTGAGGAAGATGTGCTGCTAGCTGGCTCCAGGGAGAGACTGAGGAAGATGTGCTGCTAGCTGGCTCCAGGGAGAGACTGAGGAAGATGTGCTGCTGGCTGGCTCCAGGGAGAGACTGAGGAAGATGTGCTGCTAGCTGGCTCCAGGGAGAGACTGAGGAAGATGTGCTGCTAGCTGGCTCCAGGGAGAGACTGAGGGTCACTGTGGTGCTGCTAGCTGGCTCCAGGGAGAGACTGAGGAAGAGGAGGAGCTGGCTGGCTCCAGGGAGAGACTGAGGAAGACGAGGAGCTGGCTGGCTACAGGGAGAGACTGAGGAAGACAAGGAGCTGGCTGCCTCCAGGGAGAGACTGAGGGTCACTGTGGTGCTGCTAGCTGGCTCCAGTGAGAGACTGAGGAAGATGTACTGCTAGCTGGCTCCAGGGAGAGACTGAGGGTCACTGTGGTGCTGCCAGCTGGCTCCAGGGAGAGACTGAGGGTCACTGTGGTGCTGCTATCTGGCTACATGGAGAGACTGAGGGTCACTGTGGTGCTGCTAGCTGGCTCCAGGGAGAGACTGAGGAAGACGTGTTGCCACATCAACACGCTGGTCCTATTCCCTTCGTAGTGTTCTGTTAAATAAAGGTTATATAAATCAAATCAAATACTGCTTTGGACCAGAGCCCATTGCACTTTATATGGGATAGGGTGCCATTTGGCATAAACACACTGTCTAACTATGAGGTAACTAGCTACATGAGGTGTACCTTTGAATAACCAAGGACGTACATATTTACAATGAGCACTAAGTCCTTGGTTGAAGCTAAACTTCACAGCCATCGTGTGTAGCCTAATGGACTCTCTGTTTAGCCTAATGGACTGTCTGTTTAGCCTAATGTTTGGTTCTCAACGTTCTGTTTTCTGTGGAGTCTGCTTCTCCGAGTCAGGGTGTGAAAGTAAGGTAATTGCTTATTGTTCTCAGTTGGACTTTTCCTGATTTTTGTCTGTGGTTCCTCTCATACTGCAGGGGACTGTGTCTGTGGTTCCTCTCATACTGCAGGGGACTGTGTCTGTGGTTCCTCTCATACTGCAGGGGGCTGTGTCTGTGGTTCCTCTCATACTGCAGGGGGCTGTGTCTGTGGTTCCTCTCATACTGCAGGGGACTGTGTTATGTGGTTCCTCTCATACTGCAGGGGACTGTGTCTGTGGTTCCTCTCATACTGCAGGGGACTGTGTCTGTGGTTCCTCTCATACTGCAGGGGACTGTGTCTGTGGTTCCTCTCATACTGCAGGGGACTGTGTCTGTGGTTCCTCTCATACTGCAGGGGGCTGTGTCTGTGGTTCCTCTCATACTGCAGGGGACTGTGTCTGTGGTTCCTCTCATACTGCAGGGGACTGTGTTATGTGGTTCCTCTCATACTGCAGGGGACTGTGTCTGTGGTTCCTCTCATACTGCAGGGGACTGTGTCTGTGGTTCCTCTCATACTGCAGGGGACTGTGTCTGTGGTTCCTCTCATACTGCAGGGGGCTGTGTCTGTGGTTCCTCTCATACTGCAGGGGACTGTGTCTGTGGTTCCTCTCATACTGCAGGGGGCTGTGTCTGTGGTTCCTCTCATACTGCAGGGGACTGTGTCTGTGGTTCCTCTCATACTGCAGGGGACTGTGTCTGTGGTTCCTCTCATACTGCAGGGGACTGTGTCTGTGGTTCCTCTCATACTGCAGGGGACTGTGTCTGTGGTTCCTCTCATACTGCAGGGGACTGTGTCTGTGGTTCCTCTCATACTGCAGGGGACTGTGTCTGTGGTTCCTCTCATACTGCAGGGGACTGTGTCTGTGTCTGTGGTTCCTCTCATACTGCAGGGGACTGTGTCTGTGTCTGTGGTTCCTCTCATACTGCAGGGACTGTGTCTGTGGTTCCTCTCATACTGCAGTGGACTGTGTCTGTGTCTGTGGTTCCTCTCATACTGCAGGGGACTGTGTCTGTGGTTCCTCTCATACTGCAGGGGACTGTGTCTGTGGTTCCTCTCATACTGTAGGGGACTATGTCTGTGGTTCCTCTCATACTGCAGGGGACTGGAATTTTCTGTGTCCAAAACGGCCTCCTATTCCCTATATAGTGCAATTCTATTTTTTCTATTTTGTTATTGACTGTAAATGTGTTTACTCCATGTGTTACTCTGTGTTGTTGTTTGTGTCGAACTGCTTTGCTTTATCTTGGCCAGGTCGCAGATGTAAATGAGACCTTGTTCTCAACTGGCCTACCTGGTTAAATAAAGGTGTTCTCAACTGGTCTACCTGGTTAAATAAAGGTGTTCTCAACTGGTCTACCTGGTTAAATAAAGGTGAAATAAAAAATACAATTCAAAAAACTCTCTCATAATAACACACTACAGTCTCATAATAACACTACAGTCTCATAATAACACACTACAGTCTCATAATAACACACTACAGTCTCATAATAACACACTACAGTCTCATGATAACACTACAGTCTCATAATAACACACTACAGTCTCATAATAACACACTACAGTCTCATAATAACATACCACAGTCTCATAATAACACTACAGTCTCATAATAACACACTACAGTCTCATAATAACACACGACAGTCTCATAATAACACACCACAGTCTCATAATAACACACTACAGTCTCATGATAACACACCACAGTCTCATAATAACACACTACAGTCTCATAATAACACACTACAGTCTCATAATAACACACTACAGTCTCATAATAACACACCACCGTCTCATAATAACACACTACAGTCTCATAATAACACACCACAGTCTCATAATAACACACTACAGTCTCATAATAACACACTACAGTCTCATAATAACACACTACAGTCTCATAATAACACACCACAGTCTCATAATAACACAACACAGTCTCATAATAACACACTAAAGTCTCATAATAACACACTACAGTCTCATAATAACACACTACAGTCTCATAATAACACACCACAGTCTCATAATAACACACTACAGTCTCATAATAACACACCACAGTCTCATAATAACACACTACAGTCTCATAATAACACACCACAGTCTCATAATACCACACTACAGTCTCATAATAACACACTACAGTCTCATAATAACACACCACAGTCTCATAATAACACATCACAGTCTCATAATAACACACCACAGTCTCAAAATAACACACCACAGTCTCAAAATAACACACCACAGTCTCAAAATAACACTACAGTCTCATAATAACTCACTAAAGTCTCATAATAACACACTACAGTCTCATAATAACACACCACAGTCTCATAATAACACTACAGTCTCATAATAACACTACAGTCTCATAATAACACACTACAGTCTCATAATAACACACCACAGTCTCAAAATAACACACCACAGTCTCATAATAACACACTACAGTCTCATAATAACACACTACAGTCTCATAATAACACACTACAGTCTCATAATAACACACCACAGTCTCATAATAACACACCACAGTCTCATAATAACACACCACAGTCTCAAAATAACACACCACATTCTCATAATAACACACCACAGTCTCCAAATAACACTACAGTCTCATAATAACTCACTAAAGTCTCATAATAACACACTACAGTCTCATAATAACACACCACAGTCTCATAATAACACTACAGTCTCATAATAACACTACAGTCTCATAATAACACACCACAGTCTCATAATAACACACCACAGTCTCAAAATAACACACCACAGTCTCAAAATAACACACCACAGTCTCAAAATAACACTACAGTCTCATAATAACACTACAGTCTCATAATAACACACTACAGTCTCATAATAACACACCACAGTCTCATAATAACACACCACAGTCTCATAATAACACACTACAGTCTCATAATAACACACTACAGTCTCATAATAACACACTACAGTCTCATAATAACACACTACAGTCTCATAATAACACACCACAGTCTCATAATAACACACCACAGTCTCATAATAACACTACAGTCTCATAATAACACTACAGTCTCATAATAACACTACAGTCTCATAATAACACTACAGTCTCAAAATAACACTACAGTCTCATAATAACACTACAGTCTCATAATAACACACCACAGTCTCATAATAACACACTACAGTCTCATAATAACACACTACAGTCTCATAATAACACACTACAGTCTCATAATAACACACTAGAGTCTCATAATAACACACTGCAGTCTCATAATAACACACCACAGTCTCAAAATAACACACCACAGTCTCATAATAACACACCACAGTCTCCAAATAACACACCACAGTCTCATAATAACACACCACAGTCTCATTATAACACACTACAGTCTCATAATAACACACTACAGTATCATAATAACACTACAGTCTCATAATAACACACCACAGTCTCAAAATAACACACCACAGTCTCATAATAACACACCACAGTCTCATAATAACACACTACAGTCTCATAATAACACACTACAGTCTCATAATAACACACTACAGTCTCATAATAACACACTACAGTCTCATAATAACAAACTACAGTCTCATAATAACACACCACAGTCTCATCATAATAACACACCACAGTCTCATAATAACACACCACAGTCTCATAATAACACTACAGCCTCATAATAACACACCACAGTCTCATAATAACACACCACAGTCTCCAAATAACACACCACAGTCTCATAATAACACACCACAGTCTCATAATAACGCACCACAGTCTCATAATAACACACCACAGTCTCATAATAACACACTACAGTCTCATGATAACACACCAGAGTCTCATAATAACACACTACAGTCTCATAATAACACACTACAGTCTCATAATAACACACTACAGTCTCATAATAACACACTACAGTCTCATAATAACACACTACAGTCTCATAATAACACACCACAGTCTCAAAATAACACACCACAGTCTCATAATAACACACTACAGTCTCATAATAACACACTACAGTCTCATAATAACACACTACAGTCTCATAATAACACACCACAGTCTCATAATAACACACCACAGTCTCATAATAACACACCACAGTCTCAAAGTAACACACCACATTCTCATAATAACACACCACAGTCTCCAAATAACACTACAGTCTCATAATAACTCACTAAAGTATCATAATAACACACTACAGTCTCATAATAACACACCACAGTCTCATAATAACACTACAGTCTCATAATAACACTACAGTCTCATAATAACACACCACAGTCTCATAATAACACACCACAGTCTCAAAATAACACACCACAGTCTCAAAATAACACACCACAGTCTCAAAATAACACTACAGTCTCACAATAACACTACAGTCTCATAATAACACACTACAGTCTCATAATAACACACCACAGTCTCATAATAACACACCACAGTCTCATAATAACACACTACAGTCTCATAATAACACACTACAGTCTCATAATAACACACTACAGTCTCATAATAACACACTACAGTCTCATAATAACACACTACAGTCTCATAATAACACACCACAGTCTCATAATAACACACCACAGTCTCATAATAACACTACAGTCTCATAATAACACTACAGTCTCATAATAACACTACAGTCTCATAATAACACTACAGTCTCAAAATAACACTACAGTCTCATAATAACACTACAGTCTCATAATAACACACCACAGTCTCATAATAACACACTACAGTCTCATAATAACACACTACAGTCTCATAATAACACACTACAGTCTCATAATAACACACTAGAGTCTCATAATAACACACTGCAGTCTCATAATAACACACCACAGTCTCAAAATAACACACCACAGTCTCATAATAACACACCACAGTCTCCAAATAACACACCACAGTCTCATAATAACACACCACAGTCTCATTATAACACACTACAGTCTCATAATAACACACTACAGTCTCATAATAACACTACAGTCTCATAATAACACACCACTGTCTCAAAATAACACACCACAGTCTCATAATAACACACCACAGTCTCATAATAACACACTACAGTCTCATAATAACACACTACAGTCTCATAATAACACACTACAGTCTCATAATAACACACTACAGTCTCATAATAACAAACTACAGTCTCATAATAACACACCACAGTCTCATCATAATAACACACCACAGTCTCATAATAACACACCACAGTCTCATAATAACACTACAGCCTCATAATAACACACCACAGTCTCATAATAACACACCACAGTCTCCAAATAACACACCACAGTCTCATAATAACACACCACAGTCTCATAATAACGCACCACAGTCTCATAATAACACACCACAGTCTCATAATAACACACTACAGTCTCATGATAACACACCAGAGTCTCATAATAACACACTACAGTCTCATAATAACACACTACAGTCTCATAATAACACACCACCGTCTCATAATAACACACTACAGTCTCATAATAACACACTACAGTCTCATAATAACACACCACAGTCTCATAATAACACACCACAGTCTCATAATAACACACTACAGTCTCATAATAACACACTACAGTCTCATAATAACACACTACAGTCTCATAATAACACACTACAGTCTCATAATAACACACTACAGTCTCATAATAACACACCACAGTCTCATAATAACACTCCACAGTCTCATAATAACACACCACAGTCTCATAATAACACACTACAGTCTCATAATAACACACCACAGTCTCATAATAACACACTACAGACTCATAATAACACACCACAGTCTCATAATAACACACCACAGTCTCATAATAACACACTACAGTCTCATAATAACACACTACAGTCTCATAATAACACACGACAGTCTCATAATAACACACCACAGTCTCATAATAACACACCACAGTCTCATAATAACACACTAAAGTCTCATAATAACACACTACAGTCTCATAATAACACACTACAGTCTCATAATAACACACCACAGTCTCATAATAACACACTACAGTCTCATAATAACACACTACAGTCTCATAATAACACATTACAGTTTCATAATAACACACTACAGTCTCATAATAACAAACTACAGTCTCATAATAACACACCACAGTCTCATAATAACACACCACAGTCTCATAATAACACACCACAGTCTCATAATAACACTACAGCCTCATAATAACACACCACAGTCTCAAAATAACGCACCACAGTCTCATAATAACACACCACAGTCTCATAATAACACACTACAGTCTCATGATAACACACCACAGTCTCATAATAACACACTACAGTCTCATAATAACACACTACAGTCTCATAATAACACACTACAGTCTCATAATAACACACCACAGTCTCATAATAACACACTACAGTCTCATAATAACACACCACAGTCTCATAATAACACACTACAGACTCATAATAACACACCACAGTCTCATAATAACACACCACAGTCTCATAATAACACACCACAGTCTCATAATAACACACTACAGTCTCATAATAACACACTACAGTCTCATAATAACACACTACAGTCTCATAATAACACACCACAGTCTCATAATAACACACCACAGTCTCATAATAACACACTAAAGTCTCATAATAACACACTACAGTCTCATAATAGCACACTACAGTCTCATAATAACACACCACAGTCTCATAATAACACACTACAGTCTCATAATAACACACCACAGTCTCATAATAACACACTACAGTCTCATAATAACACACTACAGTCTCATAATAACACACCGCAGTCTCATAATAACACACCACAGTCTCATAATAACACACTACAGTCTCATAATAACACACAACAGTCTCATAATAACACACTACAGTCTCATAATAACACACCGCAGTCTCATAATAACACACCACAGTCTCATAATAACACACTACAGTCTCATAATAACACACCACAGTCTCATAATAACACACCACAGTCTCATAATAACACACTACAGTCTCATAATAACACACTACAGTCTCATAATAACACACTACAGTCTCATAATAACACACTACAGTCTCATAATAACACACTACAGTCTCATAATAACACACCACAGTCTCGTAATAACACACCACAGTCTCATAATAACACACCACAGTCTAATAATAACACACTACAGTCTCATAATAACACACCACAGTCTCATAATAACACACTACAGACTCATAATAACACACCACAGTCTCATAATAACACACCCCAGTCTCATAATAACACACCACAGTCTCATAATAACACACCACAGTCTCATAATAACGCACCACAGTCTCATAATAACACACCACAGTCTCATAATAACACACTACAGTCTCATAATAACACACTACAGTCTCATAATAACGCACCACAGTCTCATAATAACACACCACAGTCTCATAATAACACACCACAGTCTCATAATAACACACTACAGTCTCATAATAACACACTACAGTCTCATAATAACTCACTACAGTCTCATAATAACACACTACAGTCTCATAATAACACACTACAGTCTCATAATAACACACTACAGTCTCATAATAACACACTACAGTCTCATAATAACACACCACAGTCTCATAATAACACACCACAGTCTCATAATAACACACTACAGTCTCATAATAACACACTACAGTCTCATAATAACACACTACAGTCTCATAATAGCACACCACAGTCTCATAATAACACACTACAGTCTCATAATAACACACCACAGTCTCATAATAACACACTACAGTCTCATAATAACACCACAGTCTCATAATAACACTACAGTCTCATAATAACACACTACAGTCCCATAATAACACACTACAGTCTCATAATAACACACCACAGTCTCATAATAACACACTACAGTCTCATAATAACACCACAGTCTCATAATAACACTACAGTCTCATAATAACACACTACAGTCTCATAATAACACACCACAGTCTCATAATAACACACCACAGTCTCATAATAACACACGACAGTCTCATAATAACACACTACAGTCTCATAATAACACACGACAGTCTCATAATAACACACCACAGTCTCATAATAACACACTACAGTCTCATGATAACACACCACAGTCTCATAATAACACACTACAGTCTCATAATAACACACTACAGTCTCATAATAACACACTACAGTCTCATAATAACACACCACCGTCTCATAATAACACACTACAGTCTCATAATAACACACCACAGTCTCATAATAACACACTACAGTCTCATAATAACACACTACAGTCTCATAATAACACACTACAGTCTCATAATAACACACCACAGTCTCATAATAACACAACACAGTCTCATAATAACACACTAAAGTCTCATAATAACACACTACAGTCTCATAATAACACACTACAGTCTCATAATAACACACCACAGTCTCATAATAACACACTACAGTCTCATAATAACACACCACAGTCTCATAATAACACACTACAGTCTCATAATAACACACCACAGTCTCATAATACCACACTACAGTCTCATAATAACACACTACAGTCTCATAATAACACACCACAGTCTCATAATAACACACCACAGTCTCATAATAACACACCACAGTCTCAAAATAACACACCACAGTCTCAAAATAACACACCACAGTCTCAAAATAACACTACAGTCTCATAATAACTCACTAAAGTCTCATAATAACACACTACAGTCTCATAATAACACACCACAGTCTCATAATAACACTACAGTCTCATAATAACACTACAGTCTCATAATAACACACTACAGTCTCATAATAACACACCACAGTCTCAAAATAACACACCACAGTCTCATAATAACACACTACAGTCTCATAATAACACACTACAGTCTCATAATAACACACTACAGTCTCATAATAACACACCACAGTCTCATAATAACACACCACAGTCTCATAATAACACACCACAGTCTCAAAATAACACACCACAGTCTCATAATAACACACCACAGTCTCCAAATAACACTACAGTCTCATAATAACTCACTAAAGTCTCATAATAACACACTACAGTCTCATAATAACACACCACAGTCTCATAATAACACTACAGTCTCATAATAACACTACAGTCTCATAATAACACACCACAGTCTCATAATAACACACCACAGTCTCAAAATAACACACCACAGTCTCAAAATAACACACCACAGTCTCAAAATAACACTACAGTCTCATAATAACACTACAGTCTCATAATAACACACTACAGTCTCATAATAACACACCACAGTCTCATAATAACACACCACAGTCTCATAATAACACACTACAGTCTCATAATAACACACTACAGTCTCATAATAACACACTACAGTCTCATAATAACACACTACAGTCTCATAATAACACACTACAGTCTCATAATAACACACCACAGTCTCATAATAACACACCACAGTCTCATAATAACACTACAGTCTCATAATAACACTACAGTCTCATAATAACACTACAGTCTCATAATAACACTACAGTCTCAAAATAACACTACAGTCTCATAATAACACTACAGTCTCATAATAACACACCACAGTCTCATAATAACACACTACAGTCTCATAATAACACACTACAGTCTCATAATAACACACTACAGTCTCATAATAACACACTAGAGTCTCATAATAACACACTGCAGTCTCATAATAACACACCACAGTCTCAAAATAACACACCACAGTCTCATAATAACACACCACAGTCTCCAAATAACACACCACAGTCTCATAATAACACACCACAGTCTCATTATAACACACTACAGTCTCATAATAACACACTACAGTCTCATAATAACACTACAGTCTCATAATAGCACACCACAGTCTCAAAATAACACACCACAGTCTCATAATAACACACCACAGTCTCATAATAACACACTACAGTCTCATAATAACACACTACAGTCTCATAATAACACACTACAGTCTCATAATAACAAACTACAGTCTCATAATAACACACCACAGTCTCATCATAATAACACACCACAGTCTCATAATAACACACCACAGTCTCATAATAACACTACAGCCTCATAATAACACACCACAGTCTCATAATAACACACCACAGTCTCCAAATAACACACCACAGTCTCATAATAACACACCACAGTCTCATAATAACGCACCACAGTCTCATAATAACACACCACAGTCTCATAATAACACACTACAGTCTCATGATAACACACCAGAGTCTCATAATAACACACTACAGTCTCACAATAACACACTACAGTCTCATAATAACACACCACCGTCTCATAATAACACACTACAGTCTCATAATAACACACTACAGTCTCATAATAACACACCACAGTCTCATAATAACACACCACAGTCTCATAATAACACACTACAGTCTCATAATAACACACTACAGTCTCATAATAACACACTACAGTCTCATAATAACACACTACAGTCTCATAATAACACACTACAGTCTCATAATAACACACCACAGTCTCATAATAACACTCCACAGTCTCATAATAACACACCACAGTCTCATAATAACACACTACAGTCTCATAATAACACACCACAGTCTCATAATAACACACTACAGACTCATAATAACACACCACAGTCTCATAATAACACACCACAGTCTCATAATAACACACCACAGTCTCATAATAACACACTACAGTCTCATAATAACACACTACAGTCTCATAATAACACACGACAGTCTCATAATAACACACCACAGTCTCATAATAACACACCACAGTCTCATAATAACACACTAAAGTCTCATAATAACACACTACAGTCTCATAATAACACACTACAGTCTCATAATAACACACCACAGTCTCATAATAACACACTACAGTCTCATAATAACACACTACAGTCTCATAATAACACACTACAGTTTCATAATAACACACTACAGTCTCATAATAACAAACTACAGTCTCATAATAACACACCACAGTCTCATAATAACACACCACAGTCTCATAATAACACTACAGCCTCATAATAACACACCACAGTCTCAAAATAACGCACCACAGTCTCATAATAACACACCACAGTCTCATAATAACACACTACAGTCTCATGATAACACACCACAGTCTCATAATAACACACTACAGTCTCATAATAACACACTACAGTCTCATAATAACACACTACAGTCTCATAATAACACACCACCGTCTCATAATAACACACTACAGTCTCATAATAACACACTACAGTCTCATAATAACACACCACAGTCTCATAATAACACACCACAGTCTCATAATAACACACTACAGTCTCATAATAACACACTACAGTCTCATAATAACACCCTACAGTCTCATAATAACACACTACAGTCTCATAATAACACACCACAGTCTCATAATAACACACCAAAGTCTCATAATAACACACCACAGTCTCATAATAACACACTACAGTCTCATAATAACACACCACAGTCTCATAATAACACACTACAGACTCATAATAACACACCACAGTCTCATAATAACACACCACAGTCTCATAATAACACACCACAGTCTCATAATAACACACCACAGTCTCATAATAACACACTACAGTCTCATAATAACACACTACAGTCTCATAATAACACACCACAGTCTCATAATAACACACTACAGTCTCATAATAACACACCACAGTCTCATAATAACACACTACAGTCTCATAATAACACACTACAGTCTCATAATAACACACCGCAGTCTCATAATAACACACCACAGTCTCATAATAACACACTACAGTCTCATAATAACACACAACAGTCTCATAATAACACACTACAGTCTCATAATAACACACCGCAGTCTCATAATAACACACCACAGTCTCATAATAACACACTACAGTCTCATAATAACACACCACAGTCTCATAATAACACACCACAGTCTCATAATAACACACTACAGTCTCATAATAACACACTACAGTCTCATAATAACACACTACAGTCTCATAATAACACACTACAGTCTCATAATAACACACTACAGTCTCATAATAACACACCACAGTCTCGTAATAACACACCACAGTCTCATAATAACACACCACAGTCTCATAATAACACACTACAGTCTCATAATAACACACCACAGTCTCATAATAACACACTACAGACTCATAATAACACACCACAGTCTCATAATAACACACCCCAGTCTCATAATAACACACCACAGTCTCATAATAACACACCACAGTCTCATAATAACGCACCACAGTCTCATAATAACACACCACAGTCTCATAATAACACACTACAGTCTCATAATAACACACTACAGTCTCATAATAACGCACCACAGTCTCATAATAACACACCACAGTCTCATAATAACACACCACAGTCTCATAATAACACACTACAGTCTCATAATAACACACTACAGTCTCATAATAACTCACTACAGTCTCATAATAACACACTACAGTCTCATAATAACACACTACAGTCTCATAATAACACACTACAGTCTCATAATAACACACTACAGTCTCATAATAACACACCACAGTCTCATAATAACACACCACAGTCTCATAATAACACACTACAGTCTCATAATAACACACTACAGTCTCATAATAACACACTACAGTCTCATAATAACACACCACAGTCTCATAATAACACACTACAGTCTCATAATAACACACTACAGTCTCATAATAACACACTGTGGTGTGTTATTATGAGACTTTGGTGTGTTATTATGAGACTGTGGTGTGTTATTATGAGACTGTAGTGTGTTATTATGAGACTGTAGTGTGTTATTATGAGACTGTAGTGTGTTATTATGAGACTGTAGTGTGTTATTATGAGACTGTAGTGTGTTATTATGAGACTGTGGTGTGTTATTATGAGACTGTGGTGTGTTATTATGAGACTGTAGTGTGTTATTATGAGACTGTAGTGTGTTATTATGAGACTGTAGTGTGTTATTATGAGACTGTGGTGTGTTATTATGAGACTGTAGTGTCTCATAATAGCACACCACAGTCTCATAATAACACACTACAGTCTCATAATAACACACCACAGTCTCATAATAACACACTACAGTCTCATAATAACACCACAGTCTCATAATAACACTACAGTCTCATAATAACACACTACAGTCCCATAATAACACACTACAGTCTCATAATAACACACCACAGTCTCATAATAACACACTACAGTCTCATAATAACACCACAGTCTCATAATAACACTACAGTCTCATAATAACACACTACAGTCTCATAATAACACACCACAGTCTCATAATAACACACCACAGTCTCATAATAACACACGACAGTCTCATAATAACACACTACAGTCTCATAATAACACACGACAGTCTCATAATAACACACCACAGTCTCATAATAACACACTACAGTCTCATGATAACACACCACAGTCTCATAATAACACACTACAGTCTCATAATAACACACTACAGTCTCATAATAACCCACTACAGTCTCATAATAACACACCACCGTCTCATAATAACACACTACAGTCTCATAATAACACACCACAGTCTCATAATAACACACTACAGTCTCATAATAACACACCACAGTCTCATAATACCACACTACAGTCTCATAATAACACACTACAGTCTCATAATAACACACCACAGTCTCATAATAACACACCACAGTCTCATAATAACACACCACAGTCTCAAAATAACACACCACAGTCTCAAAATAACACACCACAATCTCAAAATAACACTACAGTCTCATAATAACTCACTAAAGTCTCATAATAACACACTACAGTCTCATAATAACACACCACAGTCTCATAATAACACTACAGTCTCATAATAACACTGCAGTCTCATAATAACACACTACAGTCTCATAATAACACACCACAGTCTCACAATAACACACCACAGTCTCATAATAACACACTACAGTCTCATAATAACACACTACAGTCTCATAATAACACACTACAGTCTCATAATAACACACCACAGTCTCATAATAACACACCACAGTCTCATAATAACACACCACAGTCTCAAAATAACACACCACAGTCTCATAATAACACACCACAGTCTCCAAATAACACTACAGTCTCATAATAACTCACTAAAGTCTCATAATAACACACTACAGTCTCATAATAACACACCACAGTCTCATAATAACACTACAGTCTCATAATAACACTACAGTCTCATAATAACACACCACAGTCTCATAATAACACACCACAGTCGCAAAATAACACACCACAGTCTCAAAATAACACACCACAGTCTCAAAATAACACTACAGTCTCATAATAACACTACAGTCTCATAATAACACACTACAGTCTCATAATAACACACCACAGTCTCATAATAACACACCACAGTCTCATAATAACACACTACAGTCTCATAATAACACACTACAGTCTCATAATAACACACTACAGTCTCATAATAACACACTACAGTCTCATAATAACACACTACAGTCTCATAATAACACACCACAGTCTCATAATAACACACCACAGTCTCATAATAACACTACAGTCTCATAATAACACTACAGTCTCATAATAACACTACAGTCTCATAATAACACTACAGTCTCAAAATAACACTACAGTCTCATAATAACACTACAGTCTCATAATAACACACCACAGTCTCATAATAACACACTACAGTCTCATAATAACACACTACAGTCTCATAATAACACACTACAGTCTCATAATAACACACTAGAGTCTCATAATAACACACTGCAGTCTCATAATAACACACCACAGTCTCATAATAACACCACAGTCTCATAATAACACTACAGTCTCATAATAACACACTACAGTCCCATAATAACACACTACAGTCTCATAATAACACACCACAGTCTCATAATAACACACTACAGTCTCATAATAACACCACAGTCTCATAATAACACTACAGTCTCATAATAACACACTACAGTCTCATAATAACACACCACAGTCTCATAATAACACACCACAGTCTCATAATAACACACAACAGTCTCATAATAACACACTACAGTCTCATAATAACACACGACAGTCTCATAATAACACACCACAGTCTCATAATAACACACTACAGTCTCATGATAACACACCACAGTCTCATAATAACACACTACAGTCTCATAATAACACACTACAGTCTCATAATAACACACTACAGTCTCATAATAACACACTACAGTCTCATAATAACACACCACCGTCTCATAATAACACACTACAGTCTCATAATAACACACCACAGTCTCATAATAACACACTACAGTCTCATAATAACACACCACAGTCTCATAATACCACACTACAGTCTCATAATAACACACTACAGTCTCATAATAACACACCACAGTCTCATAATAACACACCACAGTCTCATAATAACACACCACAGTCTCAAAATAACACACCACAGTCTCAAAATAACACACCACAATCTCAAAATAACACTACAGTCTCATAATAACTCACTAAAGTCTCATAATAACACACTACAGTCTCATAATAACACACCACAGTCTCATAATAACACTACAGTCTCATAATAACACTGCAGTCTCATAATAACACACTACAGTCTCATAATAACACACCACAGTCTCACAATAACACACCACAGTCTCATAATAACACACTACAGTCTCATAATAACACACTACAGTCTCATAATAACACACTACAGTCTCATAATAACACACCACAGTCTCATAATAACACACCACAGTCTCATAATAACACACCACAGTCTCAAAATAACACACCACAGTCTCATAATAACACACCACAGTCTCCAAATAACACTACAGTCTCATAATAACTCACTAAAGTCTCATAATAACACACTACAGTCTCATAATAACACACCACAGTCTCATAATAACACTACAGTCTCATAATAACACTACAGTCTCATAATAACACACCACAGTCTCATAATAACACACCACAGTCGCAAAATAACACACCACAGTCTCAAAATAACACACCACAGTCTCAAAATAACACTACAGTCTCATAATAACACTACAGTCTCATAATAACACACTACAGTCTCATAATAACACACCACAGTCTCATAATAACACACCACAGTCTCATAATAACACACTACAGTCTCATAATAACACTACAGTCTCATAATAACACTACAGTCTCATAATAACACTACAGTCTCAAAATAACACTACAGTCTCATAATAACACTACAGTCTCATAATAACACACTACAGTCTCATAATAACACACTACAGTCTCATAATAACACACCACAGTCTCATAATAACACACCACAGTCTCATAATAACACTACAGTCTCATAATAACACTACAGTCTCATAATAACACTACAGTCTCATAATAACACTACAGTCTCAAAATAACACTACAGTCTCATAATAACACTACAGTCTCATAATAACACACCACAGTCTCATAATAACACACTACAGTCTCATAATAACACACTACAGTCTCATAATAACACACTACAGTCTCATAATAACACACTAGAGTCTCATAATAACACACTGCAGTCTCATAATAACACACCACAGTCTCAAAATAACACACCACAGTCTCATAATAACACACCACAGTCTCCAAATAACACACCACAGTCTCATAATAACACACCACAGTCTCATTATAACACACTACAGTCTCATAATAACACACTACAGTCTCATAATAACACTACAGTCTCATAATAACACACCACAGTCTCAAAATAACACACCACAGTCTCATAATAACACACCACAGTCTCATAATAACACACTACAGTCTCATAATAACACACTACAGTCTCATAATAACACACTACAGTCTCATAATAACACACTACAGTCTCATAATAACAAACTACAGTCTCATAATAACACACCACAGTCTCATCATAATAACACACCACAGTCTCATAATAACACACCACAGTCTCATAATAACACTACAGCCTCATAATAACACACCACAGTCTCATAATAACACACCACAGTCTCCAAATAACACACCACAGTCTCATAATAACACACCACAGTCTCATAATAACGCACCACAGTCTCATAATAACACACCACAGTCTCATAATAACACACTACAGTCTCATGATAACACACCAGAGTCTCATAATAACACACTACAGTCTCATAATAACACACTACAGTCTCATAATAACACACCACCGTCTCATAATAACACACTACAGTCTCATAATAACACACTACAGTCTCATAATAACACACTACAGTTTCATAATAACACACTACAGTCTCATAATAACAAACTACAGTCTCATAATAACACACCACAGTCGCATAATAACACACCACAGTCTCATAATAACACACCACAGTCTCATAATAACACTACAGCCTCATAATAACACACCACAGTCTCAAAATAACGCACCACAGTCTCATAATAACACACCACAGTCTCATAATAACACACTACAGTCTCATGATAACACACCACAGTCTCATAATAACACACTACAGTCTCATAATAACACACTACAGTCTCATAATAACACACTACAGTCTCATAATAACACACCACCGTCTCATAATAACACACTACAGTCTCATAATAACACACTACAGTCTCATAATACCACACCACAGTCTCATAATAACACACCACAGTCTCATAATAACACACTACAGTCTCATAATAACACACTACAGTCTCATAATAACACACTACAGTCTCATAATAACACACCACAGTCTCATAATAACACACCAAAGTCTCATAATAACACACCACAGTCTCATAATAACACACTACAGTCTCATAATAACACACCACAGTCTCATAATAACACACTACAGACTCATAATAACACACCACAGTCTCATAATAACACACCACAGTCTCATAATAACACACCACAGTCTCATAATAACACACTACAGTCTCATAATAACACACTACAGTCTCATAATAACACACTACAGTCTCATAATAACACACCACAGTCTCATAATAACACACCACAGTCTCATAATAACACACTAAAGTCTCATAATAACACACTACAGTCTCATAATAACACACTACAGTCTCATAATAACACACCACAGTCTCATAATAACACACTACAGTCTCATAATAACACACCACAGTCTCATAATAACACACTACAGTCTCATAATAACACACTACAGTCTCATAATAACACACCGCAGTCTCATAATAACACACCACAGTCTCATAATAACACACTACAGTCTCATAATAACACACAACAGTCTCATAATAACACACTACAGTCTCATAATAACACACCGCAGTCTCATAATAACACACCACAGTCTCATAATAACACACTACAGTCTCATAATAACACACCACAGTCTCATAATAACACACCACAGTCTCATAATAACACACTACAGTCTCATAATAACACACTACAGTCTCATAATAACACACTACAGTCTCATAATAACACACTACAGTCTCATAATAACACACTACAGTCTCATAATAACACACCACAGTCTCATAATAACACACCACAGTCTCATAATAACACACCACAGTCTCATAATAACACACTACAGTCTCATAATAACACACCACAGTCTCATAATAACACACTACAGACTCATAATAACACACCACAGTCTCATAATAACACACCCCAGTCTCATAATAACACACCACAGTCTCATAATAACACACCACAGTCTCATAATAACGCACCACAGTCTCATAATAACACACCACAGTCTCATAATAACACACTACAGTCTCATGATTACACACCACAGTCTCATAATAACACACTACAGTTTCATAATAACACACTACAGTCTCATAATAACACACTACAGTCTCATAATAACACACCACCGTCTCATAATAACACACTACAGTCTCATAATAACACACTACAGTCTCATAATAACACACCACAGTCTCATAATAACACACCACAGTCTCATAATAACACACTACAGTCTCATAATAACACACTACAGTCTCATAATAACACACTACAGTCTCATAATAACA
Source organism: Oncorhynchus clarkii lewisi (assembly GCF_045791955.1). Classification (NCBI taxonomy): domain Eukaryota; kingdom Metazoa; phylum Chordata; class Actinopteri; order Salmoniformes; family Salmonidae; genus Oncorhynchus; species Oncorhynchus clarkii. The sequence continues at coordinate 39,885,122 of NC_092160.1, forward strand.
CACTACAGTCTCATAATAACACACTACAGTCTCATAATAACACACCACAGTCTCATAATAACACACCACAGTCTCATAATAACACACCACAGTCTCATAATAACACACTACAGTCTCATAATAACACACCACAGTCTCATAATAACACACTACAGACTCATAATAACACACCACAGTCTCATAATAACACACCACAGTCTCATAATAACACACCACAGTCTCATAATAACACACTACAGTCTCATAATAACACACTACAGTCTCATAATAACACACTACAGTCTCATAATAACACACCACAGTCTCATAATAACACACCACAGTCTCATAATAACACACTAAAGTCTCATAATAACACACTACAGTCTCATAATAACACACTACAGTCTCATAATAACACACCACAGTCTCATAATAACACACCACAATCTCATAATAACACACCACAGTCTCATAATAACACACTACAGTCTCATAATAACACACTACAGTCTCATAATAACACACCGCAGTCTCATAATAACACACCACAGTCTCATAATAACACACTACAGTCTCATAATAACACACAACAGTCTCATAATAACACACTACAGTCTCATAATAACACACCGCAGTCTCATAATAACACACCACAGTCTCATAATAACACACTACAGTCTCATATTAACACACCACAGTCTCATAATAACACACCACAGTCTCATAATAACACACTACAGTCTCATAATAACACACTACAGTCTCATAATAACACACTACAGTCTCATAATAACACACTACAGTCTCATAATAACACACCACAGTCTCATAATAACACACCACAGTCTCATAATAACACACCACAGTCTCATAATAACACACTACAGTCTCATAATAACACACCACAGTCTCATAATAACACACTACAGACTCATAATAACACACCACAGTCTCATAATAACACACCACAGTCTCATAATAACACACCACAGTCTCATAATAACACACTACAGTCTCATAATAACACACTACAGTCTCATAATAACACACTACAGTCTCATAATAACACACCACAGTCTCATAATAACACACCACAGTCTCATAATAACACACTAAAGTCTCATAATAACACACTACAGTCTCATAATAACACACTACAGTCTCATAATAACACACCACAGTCTCATAATAACACACTACAGTCTCATAATAACACACCACAGTCTCATAATAACACACTACAGTCTCATAATAACACACTACAGTCTCATAATAACACACCGCAGTCTCATAATAACACATCACAGTCTCATAATAACACACTACAGTCTCATAATAACACACAACAGTCTCATAATAACACACTACAGTCTCATAATAACACACTACAGTCTCATAATAACACACTACAGTCTCATAATAACACACTGCAGTCTCATAATAACACACCGCAGTCTCATAATAACACACCACAGTCTCATAATAACACACTACAGTCTCATAATAACACACTACAGTCTCATAATAACACACCACAGTCTCATAATAACACACTACAGTCTCATAATAACACACTACAGTCTCATAATAACACACTACAGACTCATAATAACACACCACAGTCTCATAATAACACACCACAGTCTCATAATAACACACCACAGTCTCATAATAACACACTACAGTCTCATAATAACACACCACAGTCTCATAATAACACACTACAGTCTCATAATAACACACCACAGTCTCATAATAACACACTACAGTCTCATAATAACACACTACAGTCTCATAATAACTCACTACACACACACTACAGTCTCATAATAACACACTACAGTCTCATAATAACACACCACAGTCTCATAATAACACACTACAGTCTCACCCCAGTCTCATAATAACACACTCATAATAACACACCACAGTCTCATAATAACACACTACAGTCTCATGATAACACACCACAGTCTCATAATAACACACTACAGTCTCATAATAACACACTACAGTCTCATAATAACACACTACAGTCTCATAATACAGTCTCACAACACACCACCGTCTCATAATAACACACTACAGTCTCATAATAACACACTACAGTCTCATAATAACACACTACAGTCTCATAATAACACACCACAGTCTCATAATAACACACTACAGTCTCATAATAACACACTACAGTCTCATAATAACACACTACAGTCTCATAATTACACACCACAGTCTCATAATAACACACTACAGTCTCATAATAACACACTACAGTCTCATAATAACACACTACACAGTCTCATAATAACACACTACAGTCTCATAATAACTCACGACAGTCTCATAATAACACACTACAGTCTCATAATAACACACCACAGTCTCATAATAACACTACAGTCTCATAATAACACTACAGTCTCATAATAACACACTACAGTCTCATAATAACACACCACAGTCTCAAAATAACACACCACAGTCTCATAATAACACACCACAGTCTCATAATAACACACCACAGTCTCATAATAACACACCACAGTCTCATAATAACACACTACAGTCTCATAATAACACACTACAGTCTCATAATAACACACAACAGTCTCATAATAACACACCACAGTCTCATAAGAACACACAACAGACTCATAATAACACACCACAGTCTAACACACCACATAATAACGCACCACAGTCTCATAATAACACACCACAGTCTCATAATAACACACTACAGTCTCATGATAACACACCACAGTCTCATAATAACACACTACAGTCTCACACACCGTCTCATAATAACACACTACAGTCTCATAATAACACACTACAGTCTCATAATAACACACCACAGTCTCATAATAACACACCACAGTCTCATAATAACACACTACAGTCTCATAATATCACACTACAGTCTCATAATAACACACTACAGTCTCATAATAACACACTACAGTCTCATAATAACACACTACAGTCTCATAATAACACACCACAGTCTCATAATAACACACCACAGTCTCATAATAACACACCACAGTCTCATAATAACACACTACAGTCTCATAATAACACACCACAGTCTCATAATAACACACTACAGACTCATAATAACACACCGCAGTCTCATAATAACACACCACAGTCTCATAATAACACACCACAGTCTCATAATAACACACTACAGTCTCATAATAACACACTACAGTCTCATAATAACACACTACAGTCTCATAATAACACACCACAGTCTCATAATAACACACCACAGTCTCATAATAACACACTAAAGTCTCATAATAACACACTACAGTCTCATAATAACACACTACAGTCTCATAATAACACACCACAGTCTCATAATAACACACCACAGTCTCATAATAACACACCACAGTCTCATAATAACACACTACAGTCTCATAATAACACACTACAGTCTCATAATAACACACCGCAGTCTCATAATAACACACCACAGTCTCATAATAACACACTACAGTCTCATAATAACACACAACAGTCTCATAATAACACACTACAGTCTCATAATAACACACCGCAGTCTCATAATAACACACCACAGTCTCATAATAACACACTACAGTCTCATAATAACACACCACAGTCTCATAATAACACACCACAGTCTCATAATAACACACTACAGTCTCATAATAACACACTACAGTCTCATAATAACACACTACAGTCTCATAATAACACACTACAGTCTCATAATAACACACTACAGTCTCATAATAACACACTACAGTCTCATAATAACACACCACAGTCTCATAATAACACACCACAGTCTCATAATAACACACCACAGTCTCATAATAACACACTACAGTCTCATAATAACACACCACAGTCTCATAATAACACACTACAGACTCATAATAACACACCACAGTCTCATAATAACACACCACAGTCTCATAATAACACACCACAGTCTCATAATACCACACTACAGTCTCATAATAACACACTACAGTCTCATAATAACACACTACAGTCTCATAATAACACACCACAGTCTCATAATAACACACCACAGTCTCATAATAACACACTAAAGTCTCATAATAACACACTACAGTCTCATAATAACACACTACAGTCTCATAATAACACACCACAGTCTCATAATAACACACTACAGTCTCATAATAACACACCACAGTCTCATAATAACACACTACAGTCTCATAATAACACACTACAGTCTCATAATAACACACCGCAGTCTCATAATAACACATCACAGTCTCATAATAACACACTACAGTCTCATAATAACACACAACAGTCTCATAATAACACACTACAGTCTCATAATAACACACTACAGTCTCATAATAACACACTACAGTCTCATAATAACACACTACAGTCTCATAATAACACACCGCAGTCTCATAATAACACACCACAGTCTCATAATAACACACTACAGTCTCATAATAACACACTACAGTCTCATAATAACACACCACAGTCTCATAATAACACACCTACAGTCTCATAATAACACACTACAGTCTCATAATAACACACTACAGTCTCATAATAACACACTACAGTCTCATAATAACACACTACAGTCTCATAATAACACACTACAGTCTAATAATAACACACTACAGTCTCATAATAACCCACTACAGTCTCATAATAACACACTACAGTCTCATAATAACACACTACAGTCTCATAATAACACACCACAGTCTCATAATAACACACTACAGTCTCATAATAACACACTACAGTCTCATAATAACTCACTACAGTCTCATAATAACACACTACAGTCTCATAATAACACACTACAGTCTCATAATAACACACCACAGTCTCATAATAACACACTACAGTCTCATAATAACACACTACAGTCTCATAATAACACACTACAGTCTCATAATAACACACTACAGTCTAATAATAACACACTACAGTCTCATAATAACACACTACAGTCTCATAATAACACACTACAGTCTCATAATAACACACTACAGTCTCATAATAACACACCACAGTCTCATAATAACACACCACAGTCTCATAATAGCACACTACAGTCTCATAATAACACACTACAGTCTCATAATAACACACTACAGTCTCATAATAACACACCACAGTCTCATAATAACACACCACAGTCTCATAATAACACACTAAAGTCTCATAATAACACACTACAGTCTCATAATAACACACTACAGTCTCATAATAACACACCACAGTCTCATAATAACACACTACAGTATCATAATAACACACCACAGTCTCATAATAACACACTACAGTCTCATAATAACACACTACAGTCTCATAATAACACACCGCAGTCTCATAATAACACATCACAGTCTCATAATAACACACTACAGTCTCATAATAACACACTACAGTCTCATAATAACACACTACAGTCTCATAATAACACACTACAGTCTCATAATAACACACTACAGTCTCATAATAACACACTACAGTCTCATAATAACACACCACAGTCTCATAATAACACACTACAGTCTCATAATAACACACTACAGTCTCATAATAACACACTACAGTCTCATAATAACACACCACAGTCTCATAATAACACACTACAGTCTCATAATAACACACTACAGTCTCATAATAACACACTACAGTCTCATAATAACACACTACAGTCTCATAATAACACACTACAGTCTCATAATAACACACTACAGTCTCATAATAACACACTACAGTCTCATAATAACACACTACAGTCTCATAATAACACACCACAGTCTCATAATAACACACTACAGTCTCATAATAACACACTACAGTCTCATAATACTCACTACAGTCTCATAATAACACACTACAGTCTCATAATAACACACTACAGTCTCATAATAACACACCACAGTCTCATAATAACACACTACAGTCTCATAATAACACACTACAGTCTCATAATAACACACTACAGTCTCATAATAACACACTACAGTCTCATAATAACACACTACAGTCTAATAATAACACACTACAGTCTCATAATAACACACTACAGTCTCATAATAACACACTACAGTCTCATAATAACACACCACAGTCTCATAATAACACACTACAGTCTCATAATAACACACTACAGTCTCATAATAACACACTACAGTCTCATAATAACACACTACAGTCTCATAATACACTACACTAATAATAACACACTACAGTCTCATAATAACACACTACAGTCTCATAATAACACACTACACACACACTACAGTCTCATAACACACCACAATAACACACTACAGTCTCATAATAACACACTACAGTCTCATAACTACACACACCACAGTCTCATAATAACACACCACAGTCTCATAATAACACACTACAGTCTCATAATAACACACTACAGTAATAACACACTACAGTCTAATAACACACTACAGTCTCATAATAACACACTACAGTCTCATAATAACACACTACAGTCTAATAATAACACACTACAGTCTCATAATAACACACTACAGTCTCATAATAACACACTACAGTCTCATAATAACACACCACAGTCTCATAATAACACACTACAGTCTCATAATAACACACTACAGTCTCATAATAACTCACTACAGTCTCATAATAACACACTACAGTCTCATAATAACACACCATAGTCTCATAATAACACACCATAGTCTCATAATAACACTACAGTCTCATAATAACACTACAGTCTCATAATAACACACTACAGTCTCATAATAACACACTACAGTCTCATAATAACACACCACAGTCTCATAATAACACACCACAGTCTCATAATAACACACTACAGTCTCATAATAACACACTACAGTCTCAAAATAACACACCACAGTCTCATAATGACACACCACAGTCTCAAAATAACACACCACAGTCTCAAAATAACACACCACAGTCTCAAAATAACACTACAGTCTCATAATAACTCACTACAGTCTCATAATAACACACTACAGTCTCATAATAACACACCACAGTCTCATAATAACACTACAGTCTCATAATAACACTACAGTCTCATAATAACACACTACAGTCTCATAATAACACACCACAGTCTCAAAATAACACACCACAGCATAATAATAACACACTACAGTCTCATAATAACACACCACAGTCTCATAATAACACACTACAGTCTCATAATAACACACCACAGTCTCATAATACCACACTACAGTCTCATAATAACACACTACAGTCTCATAATAACACACTACAGTCTCATAATAACACACTACAGTCTCATAATAACACACCACAGTCTCATAATAACACACCACAGTCTCATAATAACACACTACAGTCTCATAATAACACACCACAGTCTCAAAATAACACACCACAGTCTCATAATAACACACCACAGTCTCAAAATAACACACCACAGTCTCAAAATAACACACCACAGTCTCAAAATAACACTACAGTCTCATAATAACACTACAGTCTCATAATAACACACTACAGTCTCATAATAACACTACAGTCTCATAATAACACTACAGTCTCATAATAACACTACAGTCTCATAATAACACACCACAGTCTCATAATAACACACTACAGTCTCATAATAACACACTACAGTCTCATAATAACACACTACAGTCTCATAATAACACACTAGAGTCTCATAATAACACACTGCAGTCTCATAATAACACACCACAGTCTCAAAATAACACACCACAGTCTCATAATAACACACCACAGTCTCCAAATAACACACCACAGTCTCATAATAACACACCACAGTCTCATAATAACACACTACAGTCTCATAATAACACACTACAGTCTCATAATAACACTACAGTCTCATAATAACACACCACAGTCACAAAATAAGACACCACAGTCTCATAATAACACACCACAGTCTCATAATAACACACTACAGTCTCATAATAACACACTACAGTCTCATAATAACACACTACAGTCTCATAATAACACACTACAGTCTCATAATAACAAACTACAGTCTCATAATAACACACCACAGCCTCATAATAACACACCACAGTCTCATAATAACACACCACAGTCTCATAATAACACACCACAGTCTCATAATAACACTACAGCCTCATAATAACACACCACAGTCTCATAATAACACACCACAGTCTCCAAATAACACACCACAGTCTCATAATAACACACCACAGTCTCATAATAACGCACCACAGTCTCATAATAACACACCACAGTCTCATAATAACACACTACAGTCTCATAATAACACACCACAGTCTCATAATAACACACTACAGTCTCATAATAACACACCGCAGTCTCATAATAACACACCACAGTCTCATAATAACACACTACAGTCTCATAATAACACACAACAGTCTCATAATAACACACTACAGTCTCATAATAACACACTACAGTCTCATAATAACACACTACAGTCTCATAATAACACACTACAGTCTCATAATAACACACCACAGTCTCATAATAACACACTACAGTCTCATAATAACACACTACAGTCTCATAATAACACACTACAGTCTCATAATTACACACCACAGTCTCATAATAACACACTACAGTCTCATAATAACACACTACAGTCTCATAATAACACACTACAGTCTCATAATAACACACCACAGTCTCATAATAACACACTACAGTCTCATAATAACACACTACAGTCTCATAATAACACACTACAGTCTCATAATAACACACCAAAGTCTCATAATAACACACTGCAGTCTCATAATAACACACTACAGTCTCATAATAACTCACGACAGTCTCATAATAACACACTACAGTCTCATAATAACACACCACAGTCTCATAATAACACTACAGTCTCATAATAACACTACAGTCTCATAATAACACACTACAGTCTCATAATAACACACCACAGTCTCAAAATAACACACCACAGTCTCATAATAACACACTACAGTCTCATAATAACACACTACAGTCTCATAATAACACACTACAGTCTCATAATAACACACCACAGTCTCATAATAACACACTACAGTCTCATAATAACACACCACAGTCTCATAATAACACACTACAGTCTCATAATAACACACTACAGTCTCATAATAACACACTACAGTCTCATAATAACACTACAGTCTCATAATAACACTACAGTCTCATAATAACACACTACAGTCTCATAATAACACACTACAGTCTCATAATAACACACTACAGTCTCATAATAACACACTACAGTCTCATAATAACACACCACAGTCTCATAATAACACACCACAGTCTCATAATAACACTACAGCCTCATAATAACACACCACAGTCTCATAATAACACACCACAGTCTCCAAATAGCACACCACAGTCTCATAATAACACACCACAGTCTCATAATAACACACCACAGTCTCATAATAACACACTACAGTCTCATAATAACACACCACAGTCTCATAATAACACACCACAGTCTCATAATAACACACCACAGTCTCATAATAACACACCACAGTCTCATAATAACACACTACAGTCTCATAATAACACACTGCAGTCTCATAATAACACACCACAGTCTCATAATAACACACTACAGTCTCATAATAACACACCACAGTCTCATAATAACACACTACAGTCTCATAATAACACACCACAGTCTCATAATAACACACCACAGTCTCATAATAACACACCACAGTCTCATAATAACACACCACAGTCTCAAAATAACACACCACAGTCTCATAATAACACACTACAGTCTCATAATAACACACCACAGTCTCGTAATAACACACTACAGTCTCATAATAACACACTACAGTCTCATAATAACACACTACAGTCTCATAATAACACACTACAGTCTCATAATAACTCACTACAGTCTCATAATAACACACTACAGTCTCATAATAACACACCACAGTCTCATAATAACACTACAGTCTCATAATAACACACTACAGTCTCATAATAACACACCACAGTCTCAAAATAACACACCACAGTCTCATAATAACACACTACAGTCTCATAATAACACGCTACAGTCTCATAATGACACACTACAGTCTCATAATAACACTACAGTCTCATAATAACACACCACAGTCTCAAAATAACACACCACAGTCTCATAATAACACACCACAGTCTCATAATAACACACTACAGTCTCATAATAACACACTACAGTCTCATAATAACACACTACAGTCTCATAATAACACACCACAGTCTCATAATAACACACTACAGTCTCATAATAACACACTACAGTCTCATAATAACACACCACAGTCTCATAATAACACACTACAGTCTCATAATAACACACTACAGTCTCATAATAACACACTACAGTCTCATAATAACACACCACAGTCTCATAATAACACACTACAGTCTCATAATAACACACTACAGTCTCATAATAACACACTACAGTCTCATAATAACACACCACAGTCTCATAATAACACACTACAGTCTCATAATAACACACTACAGTCTCATAATAACACACTACAGTCTCATAATAACACACCACAGTCTCATAATAACACACTACAGTCTCATAATAACACACTACAGTCTCATAATAACACACTACAGTCTCATAATAACACACTACAGTCTCATAATAACACACTACAGTCTCATAATAACACACTACAGTCTCATAATAACTCACTACAGTCTCATAATAACACACTACAGTCTCATAATAACACACCACAGTCTCATAATAACACACCACAGTCTCATAATAACACTACAGTCTCATAATAACACACTACAGTCTCATAATAACACACCACAGTCTCAAAATAACACACCACAGTCTCATAATAACACACTACAGTCTCATAATAACACACAACACTCTCAAAATAACACACTACAGTCTCATAATAACACACCACAGTCTCATAATAACACACTACAGTCTCATAATAACACACCACAGTCTCATAATAACACACTACAGTCTCATAATAACACACTACAGTCTCATAATAACACACTACAGTCTCATAATAACACACTACAGTCTCATAATAACACACCACAGTCTCATAATAACACACTACAGTCTCATAATAACACACTACAGTCTCATAATAACACACCACAGTCTCAAAATAACACACCACAGTCTCATAATAACACACCACAGTCTCAAAATATCACACCACAGTCTCAAAATAACACACCACAGTCTCAAAATAACACTACAGTCTCATAATAACAATACAGTCTCATAATAACACACTACAGTCTCATAATAACACTACAGTCTCATAACACTACAGTCTCAAAATAACACTACAGTCTCATAATAACACTACAGTCTCATAATAACTCACCACAGTCTCATAATAACACACTACAGTCTCATAATAACACACTACAGTCTCATAATAACACACTACAGTCTCATAATAACACACTGCAGTCTCATAATAACACACCACAGTCTCAAAATAACACACCACAGTCTCATAATAACACACCACAGTCTCAAAATAACACACCACAGTCTCAGAATAACACACCACCATCTCAAAATAACACACCACAGTCTCAAAATAACACTACAGTCTCATAATAACACTACAGTCTCATAATAACACACTACAGTCTGATAATAACACTACATTCTCATAATAACACACCACAGTCTCCAAATAACACACCACAGTCTCATAATAACACACCACAGTCTCATAGTAACACACTACAGTCTCATAATAACACACTACAGTCTCATAATAACACCACAGTCTCATAATAACACACCACAGTCTCATAGTAACACACTACAGTCTCATAATAACACCACAGTCTCATAATAACACACCACAGTCTCATAATAACACTACAGTCTCATAATAACACACTACAGTCTCATAATAACACACTACAGTCTCATAATAACTCACTACAGTCTCATAATAACACACTACAGTCTCATAATAACACACCATAGTCTCATAATAACACTACAGTCTCATAATAACACTACAGTCTCATAATAACACACTACAGTCTCATAATAACACACTACAGTCTCATAATAACACACCACAGTCTCATAATAACACACCACAGTCTCATAATAACACACTACAGTCTCATAATAACACACTACAGTCTCAAAATAACACACCACAGTCTCATAATGACACACCACAGTCTCAAAATAACACACCACAGTCTCAAAATAACACACCACAGTCTCAAAATAACACTACAGTCTCATAATAACTCACTACAGTCTCATAATAACACACTACAGTCTCATAATAACACACCACAGTCTCATAATAACACTACAGTCTCATAATAACACTACAGTCTCATAATAACACACTACAGTCTCATAATAACACACCACAGTCTCAAAATAACACACCACAGCATAATAATAACACACTACAGTCTCATAATAACACACCACAGTCTCATAATAACACACTACAGTCTCATAATAACACACCACAGTCTCATAATACCACACTACAGTCTCATAATAACACACTACAGTCTCATAATAACACACTACAGTCTCATAATAACACACTACAGTCTCATAATAACACACCACAGTCTCATAATAACACACCACAGTCTCATAATAACACACTACAGTCTCATAATAACACACCACAGTCTCAAAATAACACACCACAGTCTCATAATAACACACCACAGTCTCAAAATAACACACCACAGTCTCAAAATAACACACCACAGTCTCAAAATAACACTACAGTCTCATAATAACACTACAGTCTCATAATAACACACTACAGTCTCATAATAACACTACAGTCTCATAATAACACTACAGTCTCATAATAACACTACAGTCTCATAATAACACACCACAGTCTCATAATAACACACTACAGTCTCATAATAACACACTACAGTCTCATAATAACACACTACAGTCTCATAATAACACACTAGAGTCTCATAATAACACACTGCAGTCTCATAATAACACACCACAGTCTCAAAATAACACACCACAGTCTCATAATAACACACCACAGTCTCCAAATAACACACCACAGTCTCATAATAACACACCACAGTCTCATAATAACACACTACAGTCTCATAATAACACACTACAGTCTCATAATAACACTACAGTCTCATAATAACACACCACAGTCACAAAATAAGACACCACAGTCTCATAATAACACACCACAGTCTCATAATAACACACTACAGTCTCATAATAACACACTACAGTCTCATAATAACACACTACAGTCTCATAATAACACACTACAGTCTCATAATAACAAACTACAGTCTCATAATAACACACCACAGCCTCATAATAACACACCACAGTCTCATAATAACACACCACAGTCTCATAATAACACATCACAGTCTCATAATAACACTACAGCCTCATAATAACACACCACAGTCTCATAATAACACACCACAGTCTCCAAATAACACACCACAGTCGCATAATAACACACCACAGTCTCATAATAACGCACCACAGTCTCATAATAACACACCACAGTCTCATAATAACACACTACAGTCTCATAATAACACACCACAGTCTCATAATAACACACTACAGTCTCATAATAACACACCGCAGTCTCATAATAACACACCACAGTCTCATAATAACACACTACAGTCTCATAATAACACACAACAGTCTCATAATAACACACTACAGTCTCATAATAACACACTACAGTCTCATAATAACACACTACAGTCTCATAATAACACACTACAGTCTCATAATAACACACCACAGTCTCATAATAACACACTACAGTCTCATAATAACACACTACAGTCTCATAATAACACACTACAGTCTCATAATAACACACCACAGTCTCATAATAACACACTACAGTCTCATAATAACACACTACAGTCTCATAATAACACACTACAGTCTCATAATAACACACCACAGTCTCATAATAACACACTACAGTCTCATAATAACACACTACAGTCTCATAATAACACACTACAGTCTCATAATAACACACCAAAGTCTCATAATAACACACTGCAGTCTCATAATAACACACTACAGTCTCATAATAACTCACGACAGTCTCATAATAACACACTACAGTCTCATAATAACACACCACAGTCTCATAATAACACTACAGTCTCATAATAACACTACAGTCTCATAATAACACACTACAGTCTCATAATAACACACCACAGTCTCAAAATAACACACCACAGTCTCATAATAACACACTACAGTCTCATAATAACACACTACAGTCTCATAATAACACACTACAGTCTCATAATAACACACCACAGTCTCATAATAACACACTACAGTCTCATAATAACACACCACAGTCTCATAATAACACACTACAGTCTCATAATAACACACTACAGTCTCATAATAACACACTACAGTCTCATAATAACACTACAGTCTCATAATAACACTACAGTCTCATAATAACACACTACAGTCTCATAATAACACACTACAGTCTCATAATAACACACTACAGTCTCATAATAACACACTACAGTCTCATAATAACACACCACAGTCTCATAATAACACACCACAGTCTCATAATAACACTACAGCCTCATAATAACACACCACAGTCTCATAATAACACACCACAGTCTCCAAATAGCACACCACAGTCTCATAATAACACACCACAGTCTCATAATAACACACCACAGTCTCATAATAACACACTACAGTCTCATAATAACACACCACAGTCTCATAATAACACACCACAGTCTCATAATAACACACCACAGTCTCATAATAACACACCACAGTCTCATAATAACACACTACAGTCTCATAATAACACACTGCAGTCTCATAATAACACACCACAGTCTCATAATAACACACTACAGTCTCATAATAACACACCACAGTCTCATAATAACACACTACAGTCTCATAATAACACACCACAGTCTCATAATAACACACCACAGTCTCATAATAACACACCACAGTCTCATAATAACACACCACAGTCTCAAAATAACACACCACAGTCTCATAATAACACACTACAGTCTCATAATAACACACCACAGTCTCGTAATAACACACTACAGTCTCATAATAACACACTACAGTCTCATAATAACACACTACAGTCTCATAATAACACACTACAGTCTCATAATAACTCACTACAGTCTCATAATAACACACTACAGTCTCATAATAACACACCACAGTCTCATAATAACACTACAGTCTCATAATAACACACTACAGTCTCATAATAACACACCACAGTCTCAAAATAACACACCACAGTCTCATAATAACACACTACAGTCTCATAATAACACGCTACAGTCTCATAATGACACACTACAGTCTCATAATAACACTACAGTCTCATAATAACACACCACAGTCTCAAAATAACACACCACAGTCTCATAATAACACACCACAGTCTCATAATAACACACTACAGTCTCATAATAACACACTACAGTCTCATAATAACACACTACAGTCTCATAATAACACACCACAGTCTCATAATAACACACTACAGTCTCATAATAACACACCACAGTCTCATAATAACACACTACAGTCTCATAATAACACACTACAGTCTCATAATAACACACTACAGTCTCATAATAACACACCACAGTCTCATAATAACACACTACAGTCTCATAATAACACACTACAGTCTCATAATAACACACCACAGTCTCATAATAACACACTACAGTCTCATAATAACACACTACAGTCTCATAATAACACACTACAGTCTCATAATAACACACCACAGTCTCATAATAACACACTACAGTCTCATAATAACACACTACAGTCTCATAATAACACACTACAGTCTCATAATAACACACCACAGTCTCATAATAACACACTACAGTCTCATAATAACACACTACAGTCTCATAATAACACACTACAGTCTCATAATAACACACCACAGTCTCATAATAACACACTACAGTCTCATAATAACACACTACAGTCTCATAATAACACACTACAGTCTCATAATAACACACTACAGTCTCATAATAACACACTACAGTCTCATAATAACACACTACAGTCTCATAATAACTCACTACAGTCTCATAATAACACACTACAGTCTCATAATAACACACCACAGTCTCATAATAACACACCACAGTCTCATAATAACACTACAGTCTCATAATAACACACTACAGTCTCATAATAACACACCACAGTCTCAAAATAACACACCACAGTCTCATAATAACACACTACAGTCTCATAATAACACACTACAGTCTCATAATAACACACTACAGTCTCATAATAACACACCACAGTCTCATAATAACACACTACAGTCTCATAATAACACACCACAGTCTCATAATAACACACTACAGTCTCATAATAACACACTACAGTCTCATAATAACACACTACAGTCTCATAATAACACACTACAGTCTCATAATAACACACCACAGTCTCATAATAACACACTACAGTCTCATAATAACACACTACAGTCTCATAATAACACACCACAGTCTCAAAATAACACACCACAGTCTCATAATAACACACCACAGTCTCAAAATATCACACCACAGTCTCAAAATAACACACCACAGTCTCAAAATAACACTACAGTCTCATAATAACAATACAGTCTCATAATAACACACTACAGTCTCATAATAACACTACAGTCTCATAATAACACTACAGTCTCAAAATAACACTACAGTCTCATAATAACACTACAGTCTCATAATAACTCACCACAGTCTCATAATAACACACTACAGTCTCATAATAACACACTACAGTCTCATAATAACACACTACAGTCTCATAATAACACACTGCAGTCTCATAATAACACACCACAGTCTCAAAATAACACACCACAGTCTCATAATAACACACCACAGTCTCAAAATAACACACCACAGTCTCAGAATAACACACCACCATCTCAAAATAACACACCACAGTCTCAAAATAACACTACAGTCTCATAATAACACTACAGTCTCATAATAACACACTACAGTCTGATAATAACACTACATTCTCATAATAACACACCACAGTCTCCAAATAACACACCACAGTCTCATAATAACACACCACAGTCTCATAGTAACACACTACAGTCTCATAATAACACACTACAGTCTCATAATAACACCACAGTCTCATAATAACACACCACAGTCTCATAGTAACACACTACAGTCTCATAATAACACCACAGTCTCATAATAACACACCACAGTCTCATAATAACACTACAGTCTCATAATAACACACTACAGTCTCATAATAACACACTACAGTCTCATAATAACACCACAGTCTCATAATAACAATTATTATAAATAATTTCAAATTCCTTATGTTAAGCAAATGGCCACATTTTCTAGTTTTTTATTTATTTACTGATAGCCGGTGTTACGCTCCAACTCAGACATCATTTACAAACTAAGCATGTGTTTAGTGAGTCTGCCAGATCAGAGGCAGTAGGGATGACCAGGATGTTCTCTTGATAAGTGTGTGAATTAGACCATTTTCCTGTCCTGCTAAGCATTCAAAATGTAACAGGTACATTTGGTTGTCAGGGAAAGTGTACGAAGTAAAAAGTACATCATTTTCTTCAGGAATGTAGTGAAGTAAAAGTAAAAGTAGTCAAAAATATAAATAGTAAAGTACAGATACCCCAAAAAACTACTTAATTAGTACTTTAAAGTATTTTTACTTAATTAAGTACGTTACATCACTGCCTGCATGTCTGTGTGTGTGTGTGTTAGTTTGTGAGCAAACCTGCATGTCTGTGTGTGTGTGTTAGTTTGTGAGCAAACCTGCATGTCTGTGTGTGTGTGTTAGTTTGTGAGCAAACCTGCATGTCTGTGTGTGTGTGTGTTAGTTTGTGAGCAAACCTGCATGTCTGTGTGTGTGTTAGTTTGTGATCAAGCCTGCATGCCTGTGTGTGTGTTAGTTTGTGATCAAGCCTGCATGCCTGTGTGTGTTTGTGTTAGTTTGTGAGCAAGCCTGCATGTCTGTGTGTGTGTGTGTTAGTTTGTGAGCAAGCCTGCATGCCTGTGTGTGTGTTAGTTTGTGAGCAAGCCTGCATGCCTGTGTGTGTGTGTTAGTTTGTGAGCAAGCCTGCATGCCTGTGTGTGTGTGTTAGTTTGTGAGCAAGCCTGCATGCCTAGGTGTGTGTGTTTTACTACAGAGGTTTCTCATTTCCAGATGTCCTGTATCTTACTCTAACATAATGCTGATAGCAGGCCTGTATCACGTTTCAGGGAATACCCAGATGCAGACAGTGTTGAAGCAACAAAAGTTTATTACTAGAACAGGGTTCAGGCAAAACGACAGGTCAAAGGCAGGCAGAGGTCAGTAATCCAGACCAGAGTCCAAAAGGTACAGAACGGCAGGCAGTCTCACGATCAGGGCAGGCAGAGGTCAATAATCCAGACCAGAGTCCAAAAGGTACAGAACGGCAAGCAGTCTCAGGGTCAGAGCAGGCAGAGGTCAATAATCCAGACCAGAGTCCATGAGGTACAGAACGGCAGGCAGTCTCACGGTCAGGGCAGGCAGAGGTCAGTAATCCAGACCAGAGTCCAAAAGGTACAGAACGGCAGGCAGTCTCACGATCAGGGCAGGCAGAGGTCAATAATCCAGACCAGAGTCCAAAAGGTACAGAACGGCAAGCAGTCTCAGGGTCAGAGCAGGCAGAGGTCAGTAATTCACATCAGAGTCCAAAAGGTACAGAACGGCAGGCAGTCTCAGTAATCCAGATCGGAGTCCATAAGGTACAGAACGGCAGGCAGGCTCAGTAATCCAGACCAGAGTCCATAAGGTACAGAACGACAGGCAGTCTCAGTAATCCAGACCAGAGTCCATAAGGTACAGAACGGCAGGCAGGCTCAGGGTCAGGGCAGGCAGTCTCAGTAATCCAGATCGGAGTCCATAAGGTACAGAACGACAGGCAGTCTCAGTAATCCAGACCAGAGTCCAAAATGTACAGAACGGCAGGCGGTCTCAGGGTCAGGGCAGGCAGTCTCAGTAATCCAGGGTGGTGTGACAAGGTACAGAACAGCAGGCTCAGGGTCAGGGCAGGCAGAATGTCAAAACCAGGAAAACTAGAAAACAGGGCCTAGAAACAGACAGGAGCAAGGGGGGAACCGCTGGTAGGCTTGATGAACAAAACTAACTGGCAACAGACAAACAGAGAACACAGGTATAAATACACTGGGGATAATGGGGAAGATGGGAGACACCTGGAGGGGGTGGAGACAATCACAAAGACAGGTGAAACAGATCAGGGTGTGACACCTGGAGGGGGGTGGAGACAATCACAAAGACAAGTGAAACAGATCAGGTTTCCAGATGTCTTGTATCTATGTGGGTAAAACAAAGCGTGAATTAAAAGTACGAATCTCAGAGCATTGTAGCACCATTAGGTGCAAAAACTCGACGTACCCAGTTGCGGCCCACTTTTTGGAATTGAACCACTCGATTTCGTCCCTACGTTATATCAGCATCGAACACATCACCCTCCCTAGGAGAGGGGGGACCTCGACAATCTTTGGTAAAATGATAGGCTGTCTGGATCTTTAATTAAAGACTCTTGCTCCCTTCAGTCTCAACGTAGACTTTGATCTGAAGCCATTCTTGTGATTATTATGATTTTGCTATAGTAAATGTTTGTAGGCTTATGTAGCTAAATTATATCTAAGATCGTACGCTATCCATTCATGTTTATGGTATGTTGTTTTTATATCTGAGAATGAACCAATGATATCAGGCCACACCCGGACATGATTACAGACACCTGTGTGTATCCTTTGACACGATATAAACTAGTGACCCTGCAGTGTTTGTTATTATACCCAGATGAAGACAGCTTGTCTGTCCAAACGTTGGTTTTTAGGTTATTCAATTATTGCATCTGAGATCCTAGAGTGTTCGACTCTCCTTTAATTTTTCAACTGTATCTTCCTCTAACATAAGGCTGATAGCAAGCTTGAACTGTGTCCCAAATGGCACCCTATTCGCTATTCCCTATTCCCTATGTTGGGCTCTGGTCACACAGAACTGGGCCGGCACTTAACACATGTTTCCCTTTCACACCCCAACCAGTCCATGTAGAGGAGGGCTGGTGGAGAGGAGGAGGAGGAGGAAGCGGAGAGAAGACGGGGAGGATGAGAGGGAGAGAGGAGAGGGGGAGGAGAATAAGAGGAGAGGGGGAGGAGGAGGGGGGGATTAAGAGAGAAGGAGGAGAGAAAAGGGGGGGAAGGAGAGGAGAAGGGGGGGTGAGGGGAGGAGGAGAGAAGAGGAAGAGGAGAGAAGAGGAGGAGGTGAAGGAGGAGAGGAGGAGGGGAAGAGGGGAAGGAGAAGAGGAGAGGAGGAGGGGAAGAGGTGAAGGAGGAGAGGAGAGGAGGAGGGGAAGAGGTGAAGGAGGAGAAGGAAGGGAGGAGAGGAGGAGGAGAGGGGGAGGTTAGGAGAAAATTAGCTTTAATTTGTGTTTTATTGGAAATGTTATTAGCTTGATGCCACTGATAACACATGTGATCTTCCATCAATGGTGATAAATAGGGATACTGCTGAGATGCTTATTCCCAAAAGCCTCGTGCGTGTGTGTGCGTGCGTGCAAGCATGTGTGTGTGTTTGTGTGTCCGGTGTGTGTGTGTTGAGTGGAAGTGATACCGATGGTCACTCTGTTTACCGCCTGTCTGTAAGAGTAGGGGTGTGTGTGTGTGTGTGTGTGTGTGTGTGTGTGTGTGTGTGTCAGTTGTGTTATTGGGTGGAAACACCATGTTCTCATGCATGGAAGATAGTGATGGAAGAAATATATAGCATCTCTGAGGGACTTAAAGATCTCTGAGGCTGAAATTGATATTGACAGACACTTTTGGCATGACCTTACCAGAATCCAATTGTACATTGTTAACCATTAAAACAAGTTTACAATTCTGCTAAAAAGTTATTGTTTTAATATGATCCTGAAATAAATGGAGGGGGACTGAATCAAGTCTATAATAATAAACTCTCATTAACTAATTTAAATGCCAGAAGGTTCAAGTTGTAATCGGGAAATTAGGAGGAGACTGAGTCAAGCATATTGCTTTCATTAACTCGTCTATTTATGTCTAAGGTTACAGTTAAAAATGGTGAATTGGTAAATGACTTGGATGTGAAGTGTTGAATTTCAAGAGAAGCAACAGTGACCTACCAGTTAAAGGAAGCAGTCTGAGGGGGTGATAATATAGTGTTGGGATCACATCTTCACTCCAGGAAGGACATTTGTCATTCCTCTACGGTGACTGGAGGGCTTAGCCTAAGTTATTAACGAGAGTTGTGTGTGTGTGTGTGTGTGTGTGTGTGTGTGTGTGTGTGTGTGTGTGTGTGTGTGTGTGTGTGCGTGTGTGTGTGTGTGTGCGTATGTACGTGTGTGTCCAATGTGCCCGGCCCAGTAAAATTATTGTGGTGTCCATTCAGGTCTTGCTGAATCCTTTTGTTTTTTAACAGGAAAAGAGAAAAACGCTTTTTCCCTACTCTCTCTCTCCTCTATTTCACCCATGCACATCCTCCTCGCGTGGTTCTGGTGACAGAGTCACGGTTTCCCGGTTCCACAGCAAGCGCACCTGAGTTTGTCCCATTCAACTCACAGACTTTTTTTTACTTTCCTCCTTTCTCTCTCTCCCTGCACTCATCAACACCTCAAACACGCGACGTTTTGTAGTAAAATAATCATCGGTTAAACCTTCGCAGGACTGGAGAACTGGAAATGAAGAGAGATTTGGCGTGTTTCTGTCGGATTTGGGTTGGGATCGTTGCTGCTTCAGGTAAGTGCAGAAAGACGTTTTGTTTGATTGTCAGACCGTTTTTGAATAGCTGCACGCAGCAGCTAACAGCGGCAACAAGTTGGGGGAGGGAGGTGTGGGGATTCGGATAGCATCTTTATCGTGTGTTGATCAGAGTTTTGTAACAGATGTTGAATAGAATAATAATAACCAATTATTTTTTAACAATAGTTAAATAGTTTTTCCTGTTAGTTTTAATTAGCAAAAAGTTACTCAACCGGCCGACTTGATTGTCATACTAATTGACATTACAGTCTGATATGACAGAAGTTTGATAAGTCAAAAATCATCCTAAAATACAGATTGAGTTATAAAGTAGATGTGATCCTTTCCTAAATGCGCAGAGAACATTCATTTTGAAATATAGCTCTAACTCTAAAACGACGGGTCCATCTGAATATGAGGCTGTCATACTTCATATATCGACCTAACTCAGGGTTTTTCTTATTCATTGTTTTTTTATTTAAACAATCGCTTTTAAAAGTACGATTTGCTTACTTGTGAATGAATGGGAAAACAGCTTTGTCTCCGGACCACGATGTGATCGTCTGTGGAGAAAGATACATTCATTAGATACAGGATGGTTTAGTGTCATTATAAAACGCACCGTCACTAGGGGGAGTCTTGGGGTGCGTCCAAATTAAACCCTATTACCTTTCATAGTGCACTGCTTCTGACCAGAACTCTATGGGCCCTGGTCAAATGGCCAAAAGTAGTGTACTATGTAGGGAATAGGGTTTAGTTTGGGAGGCAACCCTAGAGTACCAACATACCAGCCACATGATAAATAGGGGGTTAGGGTCTGAGGAACCCTCAGCCTGGTTAGGGACTGAGGAACCCTCAGCCTGGTTAGGGTCTGAGGAACCTTCGCCTGGTTAGGGACTGAGGAACCCTCCGCCTGGTTAGGGACTGAGGAACCCTCAGCCTGGTTAGGGTCTGAGGAACCCTCAGCCTGGTTAGGGACTGAGGAACCCTCAGCCTGGTTACCAGTAGTAGGTTTCATTAAATGAACTGACTGTTTTACATATAAAATATATATACCCGTATTTATATGTTTTTACATTGTGAATGTGTCTGTAAGTATGTCTCTGTTAACCTGTGTTAAATGCAGTATTGATTGGTGTTGAACAGCGGATCATTTGGGCTCCCGAGTGGCCCAGCGGTCTAAAGCACTGCATCTCAGTGCTAGAGGCATCACTACAGACCCCCTGGTTTGAATCCAGGCTGTATCACAACCGGCTGTGATTGGGAGTTCCCATAGGGTGGCGCGCAATTGGCCCAGCGTCGTCCGGGTTTGGCCGGTGTAGTCCGTTATTGTTAATTAAGAATTTGTTCTTAACTGACTTGCCTAGTTAAATAAATATGACATTTTTTTTTAAAAGTAAATAAGGCCAGAGAGAATACCAGGTGTCTGCTGGTGAACATACAGGTTGGAGTCATGAGTTTTATTCTTGTTCGTCATTGATTGATGTTGAATATGGTTTCTGTGTGTTTATGTTAGCCAGCAGGTTCAGCTCATGTTATATGGAGATGTGTCTGTAGCTCAACAAGCAGTGTGAAAGTTAGTCATTATTGATTGGTGTTGAACAGCTGTTCATGAAGACCAGAGAGAATAGCTCAACATCCTTGTTTAATACCATTATTCTATCACTCGTCTCCTAATATGGCTCTAGTTGATCGAGTTGGAGGTTCCGTGTGTGTTAGCCCCGACCTAGCCCAGGACTAGCCCCGACCTAGCCCAGACCTAGCCCAGGACCTAGCCCAGACCTAGCCCAGACCTAGCTCCGACCTAGCCCCGACCTAGCCCAGACCTAGCCCTGACCTAGCCCTGACAAAGCCCCGACCTAGCCCTGACAAAGCCCCGACCTAGCCCTGACAAAGCCCCGACCTAGCTCCGACCTAGCCCCGACCTAGCCCCGACCTAGCCTTGACATAGCCCTGACCTAGCCCTGACAAAGCCCCGACCTAGCCCCGACCAAGCCCAGACCTAGCCCCGACCTAGCCCTGACATAGTCCTGACCTAGCCCCGACATAGCCCTGACATAGCCCTGACCTAGCCCTGACCTAGCCCAGAACTAGCCCCGACCTTGCCCCGACCTAGCCCCGACCTAGCCCAGGATCTAGCCCAGGACTAGCCCCGACCTAGCCCAGACCTAGCCCCGACCTAGCCCTGACAAAGCCCCGACCTAGCCCAGACCTAGCCCCAACCTAGCCTTGACATAGCCCTGACCTAGCCCCGACATAGCCCTGACCTAGCCCTGACCTAGCCCAGAACTGGCAAATTGAGTAACAAATCCATGATGCATCTGAAAAAAAAAAACGTGTCATTTTATAAATACATTTGGCATTTTTCGCCAGAATTTTGTAACATTTTCACCGCAAATTCTCATTACCGAAATGCGTCCCGGTTAAATTATCGAGTTAGTTTATTTTATATGTAGTAGTCCATAGATGAGAACAAGTTATGTTCATTTATTTGCTAATATGCCTTCAGAATGAGGTTCTTATTCTCCAACACCCCCTTTACCCCACTTGGCCTTCTCACTACTGAAACGGCTAAACAGATCAAATTGGGAAAAGTCTGATCCGATTTTATAATAATTGTATAATTTAATTTTAAATATTAGTATTTTTAGTGTTCAGACATTTTCATCAATGTTAACATTTGTTTTGTTCGTAACTTTTTGGACTTCGAAAAACTGTTACGGTAATGAGAATATTTTTGAAAATATTGTTAAAAAGCATAATATCTGACCAGGAAACATAATAATAATTATGAAATAGATAAGTACAGATCTTAATGTCAGTGACTCAAGACGACATTTCGTGATAAATTACACTTAACAATAGTTTTAGTTGTTCTTTTTCATGATTGATTGCGGTTGAAAAGTCCGTATGGGAATGTTCCCGTAGCTCAACATGCAGGTCGTAGTGTAGTCTACTCTGCCTGAAAGTTATTCGTCATTGATGGTGGTTGTTGGTTGATGGTTGGTGTTGAACCGCTGGTCCTCCCTGCAGTGGAGGGAAAACAGCGCCATTGTTATTGATTTGTTGGCGAATGGACGTGAGCACCGTCCAGCAGCGCAGTGACAAAACATGGCGGTACATATGATGATGTCAGAGGGGGGAATGAAAACGGTGTTTGTTGTTTTGCAGTAACTTCTTTGTTGTTGTAATATCCCAAATGGACGTGGCAGTTTCACCGTTAACGATTCCAGTGCAGGTTTCAGTGTAGAGCTGTGTGAAAGTTAATCATCACTGATTGGTGTTCAAAAAGCTGTTCATGAAGACCAGAGATAATACCTCAACACGCAGGTTTCATTCTTACTCATTACTCCACACCGCAGACCTCGATACTCTTTTCATATCATCGCTGTCTGATGAAAACCTCTTATCTCCAAAACAGAAAATGTTCAGGAAATTGAAAACAACAGCCATATTTTTTAACCATGAATTCACAGACTGAAACCTGCATGTTCAGATGGGGGCTAACATACAGACAGGAGCTAACATACAGACAGGGGCTAACATACAGACAGGGGCTAACATACAGCTAGGAGCTAACATACAGCTAGGGGCTAACATACAGCTAGGTGCTAACATACAGCTAGGGGCTAACATACAGCTAGAGGCTAACATACAGCTAGGGGCTAACATACAGCTAGGGGCTAACATACAGCTAGGGGCTAACATACAGACAGGGGCTAACATACAGACAGGGGCTAACATACAGACAGGGGCTAACATACAGCTAGGGGCTAACATACAGACAGGGGCTAATATACAGCTAGGGGCTAACATACAGACAGGGGCTAACATACAGCTAGGAGCTAACAGACAGCTAGGGGCTAACATACAGCTAAGTGCTAACATACAGCTAGGGGCTAACATACAGCTAGGGGCTAACATACAGCTACGGGCTAACATACAGCTAGGGGCGAACATACAGACAGGGGCTAACATACAGACAGGGGCTAACATACAGCTAGGGGCTAACATATAGACAGGGGCTAATATACAGCTAGGGGCTAACATACAGACAGGGGCTAACATACAGCTAGAGGCTAACATACAGCTAGGGGCTAACATACAGCTAGGGGCTAACACACAGACAGGGGCTAACATACAGACAGGGGCTAACATACAGACAGGGGCTAACATACAGCTAGGGGCTAACATACAGCTAGGGGCTAACATACAGCTAGGGGCTAACATACAGACAGGGGCTAACATACAGACAGGGGCTAACATACAGCTAGGGGCTAACATACAGACAGGGGCTAATATACAGACAGGGGCTAACATACAGCTAGGAGCTAACAGACAGCTAGGGGCTAACATACAGCTAAGTGCTAACATACAGCTAGGGGCTAACATACAGCTAGGGGCTAACATACAGCTAGGGGCTAACATACAGCTAGGGGCTAACATACAGCTAGGGGCTAACATACATACAGGGGCTAACATACAGCTAGGGGGTATAATAGATACACAGACCTCCAATTGATTCAAGTGGAGCCATATTACAGCAGGATGATGTGCTTATTGTTATATGGCTCTGGTAGTTGACCCAAATAGAGGCCTGTGTGTCTATTAGTTAGCCTTGAGCTGAACATACTGGACTCTGAGATGTTTTCTTTCTTCTGCTGTTGAACAGGTCAGTGTTAGCCTGAGTAATAGTCGAACCGGTCGGTAAGGAATGATTGAAGCTCGATTTGAAATTCAAATCTCCCTACCATCGTATCTCAGCCAACATTTTAGCATTTAGCAGACGCTCTTATCCATAGTGACTTACAGGAGCAATTAGGGTTACGTGCCCTGCTCAAGGGAACATCGACATATTTTTTTACCTTGTCAGCTCGGAGATTCGAAACAGCGACTTGCCGGTTACTGGCCCAATGATCTTAACCGCTAGCCTACCTGCCGACCGGCTTGGATACTTCCCGCCTCTCGTCATGAGCCGTCTGGCCATAACCGGGAACCACATCCCAGATTTTTAATAGGGTTGTTAGTATTTTGAAAAAATATATAGTCTTGCTCCGACCTAGCTCCGACCTAGCTCAGACCTAGCCCCGGCCTAGCCCCGGCCTAGTCCAGATCTAGCCCCAACCTAGCCCAGACCTAGCCCAGGCCTAGCCCCGACCTAGCCCCGGCCTAGCCCAGACCTAGCCCCGGCCTAGCCCAGACCTAGCCCCGGCCTAGCCCCGACCTAGCCCCGACCTAGCTCCGACCTAGCCCAGACCTAGCTCCGGCCTAGCCCAGATCTAGCCCCAACCTAGCCCAGACCTAGCCCCGACCTAGCCCCGACCTAGCCCAGGACTAGCCCCGACCTAGCCCAGACCTAGCCCAGGACCTAGCCCAGACCTAGCCCAGACCTAGCCCCGACCTAGCCCAGACCTAGCCCTGACCTAGCCCTGACAAAGCCCCGACCTAGCTCCGACCTAGCCCCGACCTAGCCCAGACCTAGCCCTGACCTAGCCCTGACAAAGCCCCGACCTAGCCCCGACCTAGCCCAGACCTAGCCCCGACATAGCCCTGACATAGCCCTGACCTAGCCCTGACCTAGCCCAGAACTAGCCCCGACCTTGCCCCGACCTAGCCCCGACCTAGCCCAGGACCTAGCCCAGGACTAGCCCCGACCTAGCCCAGACCTAGCCCCGACCTAGCCCTGACAAAGCCCCGACCTAGCCCAGACCTAGCCCCGACCTAGCCTTGACATAGCCCTGACCTAGCCCCGACATAGCCCTGACCTAGCCCTGACCTAGCCCAGAACTAGCCCCGACCTAGCCCAGGCCTAGCTCTGACCAGAAGAGAACAGAAAGGAACGAAATCCCCATCAGTCCACTGAGGACAGTCTCAGCCCAGCTCTCCTCACAACCAGGGCGGAGAGGAGATGTATTAATCCCCATCAGTCCCAGCTAGTAGAGGACCTATTAATCCCATCAATCCCAGCTAGTAGAGGAGATGTATTAATCCCATCAGTCCCAGCTAGTAGAGAACCTATTAATCCCATCAAGCCCAGCTAGTAGAAGAGATTTATTAATCCCATCAGTCCCAGCTAGTAGAGAACCTATTAATCCCATCAATCCCAGCTAGTAGAGGAGATGTATTAATCCCATCAATCCCAGCTAGTAGATGACATATTTTAGTAGGGTGTTTTAGTAGGGTGTTTTAGTAGGGTGTTTTAGTAGGGTGTTTTAGTAGGGTGTTTTAGTAGGGTGTTTTAGTAGGGTGTTTTTTGTACGCATACTTCTGCTTGATCTGATCATCCTAGAAACCAGACCTCAGCTGTGGGTGTTATTCTAGGCCTCTATCTCTCCTCTGTTCATTCTCTTTCTCTCTCCTCTCTCTCTCTCTCTCTCTCTCTCTCTCTCTCTCTCTCTCTCTCTCTCTCTCTGTCTGTCTGTCTGTCTGTCTGTCTGTCTGTCTGTCTGTCTGTCTGTCTGTCTGTCTGTCTGTCTGTCTGTCTGCCTGTCTGTCTGTCTCTCTATTTCACCCTCTCTCTATCTCTATCTCCTCTATCTCTATCTCTCTCTTTCTCTTTCCCTCTTTCCCTCTCCCTCTCTCCATCTCCCTCTCTCTCTGAGCTGTAGGTGTTATTGTAGCCCTGCGCCCCAGAGGTGCTCCAGAGGTTAGGGTTGTTTTAGCAAACAATAGTTCTCAATTCTCACCCCTATAGTCTCCTATTCTCTCCACTATAGTCCCCTATTCTCACCACCACCCCTATTCTCTCCACTATAGTTCCATATTCTCACCCCTATAGTCCACCCCTATTCTCACCACTATAGTCCCCTATTCTCACCACTATAGTCCCCTATTCTCACCACTATAGTCCCCTATTCTCTCCACTATAGTTCCATATTCTCTCCACTATAGTCCCCTCCTCTTTCTCTCTCTCTTTCTGTTTTTTTTCTCTCTCTCTCTCTCTCTCCCTCTCTCTCTCTCTCTCTCTCACACTCTCCAGCTCTCTCCCTCTCTCTCTCTTTCTCCCCCCCCCCCCTCTCTCTCTCTCTCTCTCTCTCTCTCTCTCTCCCCCCCTTGCTCTCTCTTTCTCTCTCCCCCTCTCTTTCTGTCTTTCTGTCCATCTGGCTGTCCTGCAGTATCTGGTCCTATCAGTGGTGAACTCTATACTAGGAGACAGGAATTCTGCTATTCCATGTGGGAGGAAAACACTCTGCCTGTGGGAAGGATGAGGAACACTAAAGTCCAAATAAATAGTGGATCTCATGTCAGAGCCACACTCACTCATCACAGGTGAGAGAGAGAGAGGAGGAGGAGGTAGAGAGGAGGAGGAGGTGGAGAGGAGGAGGTAGAGAGGAGGAAGAGGAAGAGAGGAGGAGTAGAGGAGGAGGAGTAGAGAGGAGGAGAGGGTAGAGAGGAGGAGAATGTAGAGAGGAGGAGGAGTTGAGAGGAGGAGGAGTAGAGAGGAGGAGGAGTAGAGAGGAGGGGAAGGTAGAGTGGAGGAGTAGAGAGGAGGAGGAAGAGAGAAGGAGTAGAGAGGAGGAGGAGTAGAGAGGAGGAGAAGGTAGAGAGGAGGAGGTAGAGAGGAGGAGGAGGTACAGAGAAGGAGGAGGCGGTAGAGGGGAGGAGGAAGAGAGAAGGAGGAGGTAGAGAGGAGGAAGAGAGGAGGAGGAGGTAGAAAGGAGGAGGAGGAGGTCGAGAGGAGGAGGAAGAGAGGAGGAGGAGGCAGAGAGGAGGAGGAGGAGGTGGAGAGGAGGAAGAAGAGAGAAGGAGGAGGTAGAGAGGAGGAATAGTAGAGAGGAGGTAGGAGGTAGAGAGGACGAGGAGTATAGAGGAGGAGGTAGAGAGGAGGAGGAGGAGGAAGGGGTGTATATAGGTTGTAGAGGAGGAGGAGGGTGTATAGGGTGTATTGGGAGTATAGGGTGTATAGGGTGGGTATAGTGTGTATTGGGGGTGTAAGGTGTATAGGGTGTGTGTAGAGGGTAGATGAGGAGGGTGTATAGGGTTTATAGGGTGTATAGGATGTGAATAGGGTTAATAGGGTGTATAGGGTGTATATGCTGTTTAGGGTGTGTGTAGAGTGTGTAGGGTGTGTGGGGTGTATAGGGTGTTTATAGGGAGTAGGGTTTATAGGGTGTATAGGGTGTGTATATGGTGTTTATAGGGTTATACAGTGTGTATAGGTTGTGTGCAGGGTGTATAGGGTGTGTATAGGATGTTTATAGGGTGTGTATAGGGTGCATAGGGTGTTTCGGGTGCATAGGGTGTATAGGGTGTGTATAGGATGTGTATAAGGTATGTATAGGGTGTATAGGGTGTGTATAGGGGGTAGAGGGTGTATAGGGTGTGTATTGGGTGTATAGGGTGTTTATAGGTTATATAGGGTGTATAGGGTGTGTATAGGGTTTATAGGGCATATAGGGTGTTTATAGGGGGTAGAGGGTGTATAGGGTGTGTATAGGGTGTATAGGGTGTAGAGGGGGTAGAGGGTGTAGAGGGTGTAGAGGGTGTATAGGGTGCATAGGGTGTGTATAGGGTGTAGAGGGTGTATAGGGTGTATAGGGTGTGTATAGGGGTAGAGGGTGTGTATAGGGTTTATAGGGTGTACAGGGTGTTTATAGGGGTAGAGGGTTTAGAGGGTGTATAGGGTGCATAGGGTGTGTATAGGGTGTATAGGGTGTGTATAGGGGGTAGAGGGTGTGTATAAGGTGTATAGGGTGTATAGGGTGTGTATAGGGGGTATAGGGTGTGTATAGGGGGTATAGGGTGTGTATAGGGTGTATAGGGTGTATAGGGTGTATAGGGTGTGTATAGGATGTTTAGGGTGTATAGGGGGTAGAGGGTGTGTATAGGGTTTATAGGTTGTTTATAGGGGGTAGAGGGTGTGTATAGGGGGTAGAGGGTGTGTATAGGGTGTATAGGGTGTTTGTAGGGGGTAGAGGGTGTGTATAGGGTGTTTATAGGGGGTAGAGGGTGTATAGGGTGTATAGGGTGTGCTGTGTGGATGTTGTGGGGCCATCTGCATCTGTTTCCTGTGTCCTTTCCCAGATGCCTCTCTGTCTGTCCTTGACTATATCTTCCTGTACCTACCAACACAGGACATCTCTCTCCCCCTTCCCTCTCTCTTTGCCTGTTGCTCACTCTCTTTCCCCCACCCCCCGGCCTACCGGCCCACCAGACACCTCAGCGTCTTCCT
This sequence comes from Oncorhynchus clarkii lewisi, assembly GCF_045791955.1. Classification (NCBI taxonomy): domain Eukaryota; kingdom Metazoa; phylum Chordata; class Actinopteri; order Salmoniformes; family Salmonidae; genus Oncorhynchus; species Oncorhynchus clarkii. The sequence continues at coordinate 39,916,299 of NC_092160.1, forward strand.
CTGCAACCGGACACTTTTAATATGTCATCACTTTTATCACTGAGAAATGATTTCCCCTGCAGGAAAAGGGGAGAGGAGAAATTATACTCCGGTAACAACTCTGTAGCTTGGTTACAGTTAAATTCCCTCACCCCTTTGTCTCTCTCTCTCTCCCTCTGTTTCTCTTTCTCTCTCTCTCTCTCTCTCTCTCTCTCTCTCTCTCTCTCTCTCTCTCTCTCTCTCTCTCTCTCTCTCTCTCTCTCTCTCTCTCTCTCTCTCTCTCTCTCTCTCTAAATATAATCATGGTTTATAGCAGAAGCAGGTAACATAGACACATCTTTAGAGCCTGGGCATGCTGTGAAGTCACACAGCGCTACTAAACCACGGTCTGTCGGCCTGGTGCACACAGTGATAAACACCTCGTCACTAATCTGACTCAGATGTCCCAGTGAGGTGGATAAATGCAGGCTGACCGCGGCTCGGGTGTCCTGTCCTCCACTACAAAAATGTGTACCAAGTGGTACCGGTAACAACTCTCTACCTCCTCCTCTCTACCTCCTCTCTACCTCCTCCTCTCTACTTCTCTACCTCTTCCTCTCTACCTCCTCCTCTCTACTCCTCCTCTTTATCTCCTCCTCTCTACTCCTCCTCCTCTCTACCTCCTCCTCTCTACCTCCTCCTCCTCCTCTCTACCTCCTCCTCTCTACTCCTCCTCTCTACCTCCTCCTCCTCCTCCTCTCTACCTCCTCCTCTCTACATCCTCCTCTCTTCTCCTCCTCTCTACTCCTCCTCTCTACCTCCTCTCTACTTCTCTACCTCCTCTCTACCTCCTCCTCTCTACTCCTCCTCTCTACCTCCTCCTCTCTACTCCTCCTCCTCTCTACCTCCTCCTCCTCCTCTCTACCTCCTCCTCTCTACTCCTCCTCTCTACCTCCTCCTCCTCCTCTCTACCTCCTCCTCTCTACCTCTCCTCTCTACCTCCTCCTCATCCTCTCTACTCCTCCTCCTCTCTACCTCCTCCTCTCTACCTCCTCCTCTCTACTCCTCCTCCTCTCTACCTCTCCTCTCTACTCCTCCTCCTCCTCCTCTCTGCATCCTCCTCTCTTCTCCTCCTCTCTACTCCTCCTCCTCTCTACCTCCTCCTCTCTACTTCTCTACCTCCTCCTCTCTACCTCCTCCTCTCTACTCCTCCTCTCTACCTCCTCCTCTCTACTCCTCCTCCTCTCTACCTCCTCCTCTCTACCTCCTCCTCCTCCTCTCTACCTCCTCCTCTCTACTCCTCCTCTCTACCTCCTCCTCCTCCTCTCTACCTCCTCCTCTCTACTCCTCCTCTCTACTCTCCTTCCTCTCTACCTCCTCCTCTCTACCTCCTCCTCTCTACTCCTCCTCCTCTCTACCTCTCCTCTCTACTCCTCCTCCTCCTCCTCCTCTCTACATCCTCCTCTCTACTCCTCCTCCTCTCTACCTCCTCCTCTCTACTTCTCTACCTCCTCCTCTCTACCTCCTCCTCTCTACTCCTCCTCTCTACCTCCTCCTCTCTACTCATCCTCCTCTCTACCTCCTCCTCTCTACCTCCTCCTCCTCCTCTCTACCTCCTCCTCTCTACTCCTCCTCTCTACTCCTCCTCCTCTCTAACACCTCCTCTCTACTCCTCCTCCTCTCTACCTCCTACTCTCTACTCCTCCTCTCTACTCATCCTCCTCTCTACCTCCTCCTCTCTACTCCTCCTCTATACTCCTCCTCCTCTCTACCACCTCCTCTCTACCTCCTCCTCTCTACCTCCTCCTCTCTACTCCTCCTCCTCTCTACCTCCTACTCTCTACTCCTCCTCCTCTCTACCTCCTACTCTCTACTCCTCCTCTCTACTCATCCTCCTCTCTACCTCCTCCTCTCTACTCCTCCTCTATACTCCTCCTCCTCTCTACCACCTCCTCTCTACCTCCTCCTCTCTACCTCCTCCTCTCTACTCCTCCTCTCTACTCCTCCTCCTCTCTACCTCCTACTCTCTACTCCTCCTAGTCTCTACTCCTCCTCCTCTCTACTCCTCCTCCTCTCTACCTCCTACTCTCTAATCCTCCTACTCTCTACTCCTCCTCCTCTCTACTCCTCCTCTCTACTCCTCCTCCTCTCTACCTCCTACTCTCTACTCCTCCTACTCTCTACTCCTCCTCCTCTCTACTCCTCCTCCTCTCTACTCCTCCTCCTCTCTACCTCCTACTCTCTACTCCTCCTCCTCTCTACTCCTCCTCCTCTCTACTCCTCCTCCTCTCTACTCCTCCTCCTCTCTACTCCTCCTACTCTCTACTCCTCCTCCTCTCTACTCCTCCTCCTCTCTACTCCTCCTCCTCTCTACCACCTCCTCTCTACTCCTCCTACTCTCTACTCCTCCTCCTCTCTACTCCTCCTCCTCTCTACCTCCTACTCTCTACTCCTCCTCCTCTCTACTCCTCCTCCTCTCTACTCCTCCTCCTCTCTACCTCCTACTCTCTACTCCTCCTACTCTCTACTCCTCCTCCTCTCTACTCCTCCTCCTCTCTACTCCTCCTCCTCTCTACTCCTCCTCCTCTCTACCTCCTCCTCTCTACCTCCTCCTCCTCCTCTCTACCTCCTCCTCTCTACTCCTCCTCTCTACCTCCTCCTCCTCCTCTCTACCTCCTCCTCTCTACTCCTCCTCTCTACTCTCCTTCCTCTCTACCTCCTCCTCTCTACCTCCTCCTCTCTACTCCTCCTCCTCTCTACCTCTCCTCTCTACTCCTCCTCCTCCTCCTCCTCTCTACATCCTCCTCTCTACTCCTCCTCCTCTCTACCTCCTCCTCTCTACTTCTCTACCTCCTCCTCTCTACCTCCTCCTCTCTACTCCTCCTCTCTACCTCCTCCTCTCTACTCATCCTCCTCTCTACCTCCTCCTCTCTACCTCCTCCTCCTCCTCTCTACCTCCTCCTCTCTACTCCTCCTCTCTACTCCTCCTCCTCTCTAACACCTCCTCTCTACTCCTCCTCCTCTCTACCTCCTACTCTCTACTCCTCCTCTCTACTCATCCTCCTCTCTACCTCCTTCTCTCTACTCCTCCTCTATACTCCTCCTCCTCTCTACCACCTCCTCTCTACCTCCTCCTCTCTACCTCCTCCTCTCTACTCCTCCTCCTCTCTACCTCCTACTCTCTACTCCTCCTCCTCTCTACCTCCTACTCTCTACTCCTCCTCTCTACCTTCTCCTCTCTACTCCTCCTCTATACTCCTCCTCCTCTCTACCACCTCCTCTCTACCTCCTCCTCTCTACCTCCTCCTCTCTACTCCTCCTCTCTACTCCTCCTCCTCTCTACCTCCTACTCTCTACTCCTCCTAGTCTCTACTCCTCCTCCTCTCTACTCCTCCTCCTCTCTACCTCCTACTCTCTAATCCTCCTACTCTCTACTCCTCCTCCTCTCTACTCCTCCTCCTCTCTACTCCTCCTCCTCTCTACTCCTCCTCCTCTCTACCTCCTACTCTCTACTCCTCCTACTCTCTACTCCTCCTCCTCTCTACTCCTCCTCCTCTCTACTCCTCCTCCTCTCTACCTCCTACTCTCTACTCCTCCTCCTCTCTACTCCTCCTCCTCTCTACTCCTCCTCCTCTCTACTCCTCCTACTCTCTACTCCTCCTCCTCTCTACTCCTCCTCCTCTATACTCCTCCTCCTCTCTACCACCTCCTCTCTACTCCTCCTAGTCTCTACTCCTCCTCCTCTCTACTCCTCCTCCTCTCTACCTCCTACTCTCTACTCCTCCTACTCTCTACTCCTCCTCCTCTCTACTCCTCCTCCTCTCTACTCCTCCTCCTCTCTACTCCTCCTCCTCTCTACCTCCTACTCTCTACTCCTCCTCCTCTCTACTCTACTCCTCCTCCTCTCTACTCCTCCTCCTCTCTACCTCCTACTCTCTACTCCTCCTACTCTCTACTCCTCCTCCTCTCTACTCCTCCTACTCTCTACTCCTCCTCCTCTCTACTCCTCCTCCTCTCTACTCCTCCTCCTCTCTACTCCTCCTACTCTCTACTCCTCCTCCTCTCTACTCCTCCTCCTCTCTACTCCTCCTCCTCTCTACTCCTCCAAAGAAATCTGGAGATTTGGTCAAGATTTGTTTTGAATTCTAAAGAAATCAGGAATGAACAGGATCAGTTGTACCATCAGGAGCCCCTATTTCATGTCCTCATTACATGAAGTGGAACGTTCCCTACTGTTGATACATTTAAACAAACAGAAATCAACATTGTCACAACCATAAACTCTCCACTCCATGTCCGTAGTGAATTAAGATAGGATATGAATATTGGTTTGAATATGTTCATTTGGGTTTTAGAGTCATAAAAAAACTGAGTAAAAATACAATTGCTACTTTATTTATACTTGATTGAAGAAGTACAATACAAAGTTTGTAAAACATCAACTTCATCAGTGTCAGCGATTGGGTGCAGAGATGTAGCAGAGTCAGGTGCAGGACACAGGTTTGAGCAACACAACGGAGTTTACTCACAAAAGTCAAGCAAGACTCCAAATAGGAACATACATACACACTAACACCTACAACAACCACTAAGACTCCAACAATCACGGACTGAACAGAAATGTATGCCAGAGGGTTAAATAAGGAACATGATATGGGAATTGAAACCAGGTGTGATTAATACAGACAAAACAAAACGAAACTGAAACATGGATCGGTGGTGACTAGAAGGCCGGCGACGTCGATCGCCGAACGCCACCCGAACAAGGAGAGGGGTCGACTGAAACATGGATCGGTGGTGACTAGAAGGCCGGCGACGTCGACCACCCGAACAAGGAGAGGGGTCGACTGAAACATGGATCGGTGGTGACTAGAAGGCCGGCGACGTCGACCACCCGAACAAGGAGAGGGGTCGACTGAAACATGGATTGGTGGTGACTAGAAAGCCGGTGACGTCGACCACCCGAACAAGGAGAGGGGTCGACTGAAACATGGATCGGTGGTGACTAGAAAGCCGGCGACGTCGACCACCCGAACAAGGAGAGGGGTCGACTGAAACATGGATCGGTGGTGACTAGAAGGCCGGCGACGTCGACCACCCGAACAAGGAGAGGGGTCGACTGAAACATGGATCGGTGGTGACTAGAAGGCCGGCGACGTCGACAGCCGAACGCCACCCGAACAGGGAGAGGGGTCGACTTCGGCGGAAGTTGTCACAATCAGATTTTTTTCTATCTTTAATTCCATCAGATTTCCTGAACAATATGATAGAATGGTTGTTGTTGTAGGAATTAATAATATTCTTTCTATTGAACATAAAAAAAAATTAGAGGCAAAAAAAATGTTGGTTTTGAGTATTTGTTGTCAACTCCGTCACTGACCCCATTAAGATACACATTTCCAACTTTGTGGCATACAGGAGTATGTGGACACCCTTTCAAACTAGAGGATTATATTTCAGCCACACCCGTTGCTGACCGGTGTATAAAATCAAGCACACAGCCATGCAATCTTCATAGACAAACATTGGCAGTAGAATGGCCTTACTGAAGAGTTCAGTGACTTTCAACGTGGCACCATCATAGGATGCCACCATTCCAACATGAACTGTTCGTCGGGAGCCTCATAAAATGGGTTTCCATGGCAGAGCAGCCGCATACAAGCCTAAGATCACCATGCCAAATGACAAGCGTCAGCTGGAGGGGTGTAAAGCTCACCACCATTGAACTCTGGAGCAGGGGAAACACGTTCTCTGGAGTCATGAACCAACCCAACCTCACAGAACGGGGCTGCCAAAATGCTTAAGTGCGTAGCGTTTAAAACTTGTCTGTCCTCGGTTGCATCACTCACTACCGAGTTCCAAACTGCCTCTGGAAGCAACACTCACTACCGAGTTCCAAACTGCCTCTGGAAGCAACGTCAGCACAATAACTGTTCGTCGAGAGCTTCGTGAAATGGGTTTCCATGGTCGAGCAGCCGCACACAAGCCTAAGATCACCATGCGCAATTTCAAGCATTGGCTGGAGTGGTGTAAAGCTCGCCGCCATTGGAACAGCCATTGGAATTGCGCTGTGTGGAGGAGGAATGAATCACGCTTCACCATCTGGCATTTTGGGGAAGGCCCTTTCCTGTTTCAGCATGACAATGCCCCCACGCACAAAGCAAGATCCATACAGAAATGGTTTGTCGAGATCTGTGTGGAAGAACTTGACTGGCCTGCACAGAGTCCTGGCTTCAATCCCATCGAACACCTTTGGGATGAATTGGAATGCAGACTGCGAGCCAGGCCTCATTGCCTAACATCAGTGCCCGACCTCACTAATGCTCTTGTGGCTGAATGGAAGCAAGTCCCCGCAGCAATGTTCCAACATCTAGTGGAAATCCTTCCCAGAAGAGTGGAGGCTGTTATAGCAGCAATGTTCCAACATCTAGTGGAAAGCCTTCCCAGAAGAGTGGAGGCTGTTATAGCAGCAATGTTCCTACATCTAGTGGAAAGCCTTCCCAGAAGAGTGGAGGCTGTTATAACCTAAGGCCAGCAGTGTGGTTAGGGCCAGAGCAGAGGGACTGGGCTGGGTCAGGGATAGTGGGATAGTGGGGCGGTGAAGGCCCTGTGGGGGGAAACTGGTCATTTCCTCTGGCTCTTCCAGGTGTCATGTTCTCATGAACCCACTATGACCTCACACCAACAGGCCAAGCTGTAGACACACTTCAACCAATCACAACAAACCTACACTCTCTATACCTCTCTATCCCTAACCTTTAACCTTACCCCACACTGACCTCACACTGACAGGCCAAGCTGAGGCACTGGCACTTTAACCTTACTAAAGACTCTTACCAATCACAACCCTGCCAATACAGTCTTAGAACTAGTGGTGACTCGAGGAACCCTGGAGATCCTCAAGGAACCGCCTGGAGATCCTCAAGGAACCCCTTGGAGATCCTCAAGGAACCCCCTGGAGACTAAGTACAACACATAAAATCATAGTTATTTTTTTCATCAAACTTAATCAGTCTACAAATACATGTTTTCACATTGCAATACATGCTCATATAAAGTAGTAGTCACAATACAACATTACTTTAGATTTGCGTCTCTTTCTTTTGTTAAGACATTTTACTATCACTTAATCCAACTGCTCTCAATGAATGATTACTTAATGGTTTGGTAAACCTATAGATTTTACATGTCAACGGGTTAGTCTAATAGAGATGGACAACTATATAATGAAAATGTATGTCTGTAAAATAGACACATAAAAGTGTGATAGTCAAATGTTACTACTATGTTAATATAAGGACTTTACTTTACAGTACGATATAAAAAAATCTGATATTGATCAGAGACGTACGGAACAAATGAAAGTGTATTGATCGCGTGCACAGATGCTACAGCAGGGACAGCTAAGTGCCGGTGTTTCTGCCTCCTTCAATGCAGTGATACAAGATCAATATCAACAATACAAATACCGCACAAAGAATCCAGATTGTCCCAAACAAGAAAGAAAATGCATCCCCCTAAAAAAAACATGTATCCAAAATGAAGTTGCTGTTTGATGGAGGGGGGAGGGGTCACACTGCTGGGTTTGATGCTCGACTGAGGGACCTTACAGATAATTGTATGTGTGGGGTACTGAGGTGGGGTAGTCACTCAGAAAACACTGCTGTACTAAATGTCATTGGCCAATGCAGTAATGGATAAATATGTAAACATACATGTAAAGTGGAAATGGCACCGAAGAGGATGTTTTACGGGTTCCTAACCAACTTGTTCGTTTTTCTCACCACAAACTGGAAGAAGCTTTTTCCTTTAATGAGTCTGATGAGAAGATATACTGCTCTCCCGGGTAACAGGAAAAGAGGACGCAGATTTGTGAGAATCCGTAGGCGAGCGAGTGACCTCCCACTGCCATCCGTTGTACTGGATAACATGAAATCATTATAAAATAAAATGGATGACCTATGATTACGATTATCCTACCAACGAGCCACTAAAAACTGGAATATCTTATGTTTCCCAGAGTCGTGGCTGAACGACGACACGGATAATATAGAATATAGAGCTGGAGGGATTTTCCACCAGCAGGACAGCAAAGCTACGTCTGATAAGACAAGGGGCGGAGGTGTGTGTCTTTTTCTCAATAACAGCTGGTGCGTGATGTCTAATATTAAAGAAGTCTCGAGGTATTGCTCGCCTGAGGTGGAATACCTCATGATAAGCTGTAGACCACACTATCTACCAAGAGAGTTCTCATCTATATTTTTCATAGCCGTCTACTTATCACCACAGACCGATGCTGGCACTAAGACTGCTCTCAACCAACTCTATAAGGCCATAAGCAAACAGAAAAATGCACATTCAGAAGTGGCGCTCCTGGGGCCTCCCGGGTGGCGCAGTGGTTAAGGGCGCTCTACTGCAGCGCCAGCTGTGCCATCAGAGTCCTGGGTTCGTGCCCAGGCTCTGTCGTAACCGGCCGCGACCGGGAGGTCCGTGGGGCGACGCACAATTGGCCTAGCGTCGCCCGGGTTAGGGAGGGCTTGGTCGGTAGGGGTGTCCTTGTCTCATCGCGCACCAGCGACTCCTGTGGCGGGCTGGGCGCAGTGTGCGCTAGCCAAGGTGGCCAGGTGCACGGTGTTTCCTCCGGCGCATTGGTGCGGCTGGCTTCCGGGTTGGATGTGCGCTGTGTTAAAGAAGCAGCGGCTTGGTTGGTTGTGTATCGGGGGACGCATGGCTTTCAACCTTCGTCTCTCCCGAGCCCGTACGGGAGTTGTAGCGATGAGACAAGATAGTAGCTACTACAACAATTGGATACTACGAAATTGGGGAGAAAAAGTGGGTAAAATTAAAAATAAATATAAAAAAAAAAAAAAAAGATTAAGTGGCGCTCCTAGTGGCCGGGGACTTGAATGCAGGCAACTTAAATCAGTTTTAGCACATTTTTACCAGAATGTCACATGTGCAACCAGAGAGAAAAAAACTAGACCACACACAGAGACGCGTACAAAGCTCTCCCTCACCCTCCATTTGGCAAATCTGACCATAACTCTATCCTCCTGATTTCTACTTCCAAGTAAAAACTGAAGCAGGAAGTACCAGTGACTCGTTCAGTACAGAAGTGGTCAGATGACGAGGATGCTACGCTACAGGACAGTTTTGTTAGTATAGACTGGAATATGTTCCGGGATTCATCCAATGGCATTGAGGAATACACCACGTCAGTCATTGGCTTTATCAATAAGTGCATCGACGACGTCTTCCCCACAGTGACTGTACATACATACCCCAACCAGAAGCCATGTATTACAGGCAACATCCACATCGAGCTAAAAGCTAAAGGCTAGAGCTGCCTCTTTCAAGGAGCGGGACACTAATCCGGATGCTTATAAGAAATCCCGCTATGCCTTCAGACGAACCATCAAACAGGCAAAGCGTCAGGATTAAGATTGGATCCTACTACATTGGCTCTGACGCTCGTCGGATGTGGCAGGGCTTGAAAACTATTACGGACTACAAAGGGAAACCCAGACGCGAGCTGCCAAGTGACGCGAGCCTACCAGACTAGCTAAATGCCTTTTATGCACGCTTTGAGGCAAGCAACACTGAAGCATGCACAAGATCACCAGCTGTTCTGGATGACTGTGTTAACGCTCTCAGTAGCCATGAAGTGCTTTGAAAGGTTGGCCATTGCTCACATCAACAGCATCCTCCTGGATACCCTAGACCCACTCCAATTCGCATACCGCCCCAACAGATCCACAGATGACGCAATCTCAATCGCACTCCACACTGCCCTTTCCCACCTGCTTTTAATGCTAATTAATTACTTAAAAATCATACAATGTGATTTTCTGCATTTTTGTTTTAGATTCCGTCTCTCACAGTTGAAGTGTACCTATGATAAAAATTACAGACCTCTACATGCTTTGTAAGTAGGAAAACCTGCAAAATCGGCAGTGTATCAAATACTTGTTCTCCCCACTGTATATACTAGGCGGTGTCAGATGAAAGCCCATAAAATTGTCAGAGACACCAGTCACCCTAGTCATAGCTTTTTCTCTCTGCTACCGCACGGCTAGCGGTACCGGAGCGCCAAGTCTAGGACCAAAAGGCTCCTTAACAGCTTCCACCCCCAAGCCATAAGATAGCTTAGCAATTCATTAAATGTCCACCGGACTATTTACATTGACAGTTTGATTTGATTTAATACCTTAATACAGATCCATACATTACTGTAATATAGGCCAATACAGTACTGTAATACTGTAATGGTCTGCTGTAATGACTCTGCCTGGGAGTGCTCGGCCCGCTCTGTCACAGCCCTACTATACAGGGGATAGATAGGGTGTCATTAGGATGCAGACTCTGCCTGGGAGTGCTCGGCCCGCTCTGTCACAGCCCTACTATACAGAGGATAGATAGGGTGTCATTAGGATGCAGACTCTAACTGGGAGTGCTCGGCCCGCTCTGTCACAGCCCTACTATACAGAGGATAGATAGGGTGTCATTAGGATGCAGACTCTAACTGGGAGTGCTCGGCCCGCTCTGTCACAGCCCTAATATACAGGAGATAGATAGGGTGTCATTAGGATGCAGACTCTAACTGGGAGTGCTCGGCCCGCTCTGTCACAGCCCTACTATACAGAGGATAGATAGGGTGTCATTAGGATGCAGACTCTAACTGGGAATGCTCGGCCCGCTCTGTCATGAAGATTATGATGGTTCTCTTTAGAATGATAAGTGATCTAAACAATGCTTGTTCCTAAGCAACAGGAGTGATTCTGTTCTGAAAGAGAGGAGCAGTAATATCAGAACAGGAGTGGTTCTGTTCTGAAAGAGAAGAGCAGTAATATCAGAACAGGAGTGGTTCTGTTCTGAGAGGAACAGTAATATCAGAACAGGAGTGGTTCGGTTCTGGTCTGAGAGAGAGGAACAGTAATATCAGAACAGGAGTGGTTCTGTTCTGAATGAGTGGAGCAGTAATATCAGAACAGGAGTGGTTCTGGTCTGAATGAGAGGAGCAGTACTATCAGAACAGGAGTGGTTCTGGTCTGAATGAGAGGAGCAGTAATATCAGAACAGGAGTGGTTCTGTTCTGAAAGAGAGGAGCAGTACTATCAGAACAGGAGTGGTTCTGGTCTGAGAGAGAGGAGCAGTAATATCAGAACAGGAGTGGTTCTGTTCTGAATGAGAGGAGCAGTACTATCAGAACAGGAGTGGTTCTGGTCTGAGAGAGAGGAGCAGTACTATCAGAACAGGAGTGGTTCTGTTCTGAAAGAGAGGAGCAGTACTATCAGAACAGGAGTGGTTCTGGTCTGAGAGAGAGGAGCAGTAATATCAGAACAGGAGTGGTTCTGTTCTGAAAGAGAGGAGCAGTACTATCAGAACAGGAGTGGTTCTGGTCTGAGAGGAGCAGTAATATCAGAACAGGAGTGGTTCTGTTCTGAATGAGAGGAGTAGTAATATCAGAACAGGAGTGGTTCTGGTCTGAGAGGAGAAGTAATATCAGAACAGGAGTGGTTCTGGTCTGAGAGGAGCAGTAATATCAGAACAGGAGTGGTTCTGGTCTGAGAGGAGCAGTGATATCAGAACAGGAGTGGTTCTGGTCTGAGAGGAGCAGTAATATCAGAACAGGAGTGGTTCTGGTCTGAGAGGAGCAGTAATATCAGAATGGCTGCTATCCTTGGCTAGATCTCTCTCTGCCTGTAACCTTGTACTTCAGGGCTAATTCAGGGTCACACAGAGTGAATCTCATCTAGTCTGAAACAAATCTACTTTGAAACAAAATTATACAGCTCACACACATGGTTACGGGCTTATATAGAATAGATAGTGTTGAAATGTGTTACATTTTGAGTTTGAATCCCAATATTACACTTACAGAACAGAAGTGTTTGGCATAGAAACAAAAATACAGATTTATAGTGGACTATTTTACAGTTGCTGTCACCCTCTGACCTTAGTTATCTTTGTTTTCTTTATTATTTTGGTTGTGTGTGACGAGGGTGGTTGGTTTAGTTTTTCTATGTCTAGGGGGTGTTGTATATCTAGGTGTTTATATGTCTATGGTTGCCTAGATTGGTTCCCAATAAGAGGCAGCTGTTTATCGTTGTCTCTGATTGGGGACCATATTTAGGTAGCCATATTCCTTGGGTATTTATCGTTGTCTCTGATTGGGGACCATATTTAGGTAGCCATATTCCTTGGGTATTTCATGGGTTATTGTCTATGTGAAGTTGCATGTCAGCACTAGTTGTTAATAGCGTCACGTTCATTTTTTAATTTTATTTTTTAGTTTGTTTAGTGTTTATTCGTTAGTTAAAAGAAGAATGTATGCTTGTCACGATGCGCCTTGGTCTCATCAATATGACGAACGTGACAGAATAACACACCAAAAAAGGACCGAGCAGCGTGCTGAAAAGGAGTGGACATCATGGACCCGGGAGAAAGAGGAGTGGAGGACGTCCTGGACCTGGGAGGAGGTAATGGCAGGGGACAAGACCCTGCGATGAAAGCAGGTGGAGATAGCACAGGAGGAACGGCGTCGATATGAGGGTACACGGCTGGCAAGGAAGCCCGAGAGGCAGCCCCAAGATTTGTTTTTTGGGGGGGGACACGAGGAGATTGCATGATTCAGGTTGGAGACCTGAGCCAACTCCTCGTGCCTACTGTGGGGAGCGTGTTACTGGTCAGGCACCGTGTTATGCGGTGGAGCGGAGCGGTGTCTCCTCGCATTGGCCGGGCTAGAATGGGCATCCAGCCAGGAAGGAGGGTGCTGGCTCAGCGCTCCTGGTCTCCAGTATACCTCCTTGGACCAGGATATCCTGCGCCGGCTCTGCGTACTGTGTCTCCGGTGAGTCTGCACGTCCTGTGCCAGCGACCTGCATTTGCAGGGCGATAATAAACATCCAGCCAGGACGGGTTGTGTCAGCTCTACACTCCAGACATCCAGTGCGCCTCCACAGTCCAGTACGTCCTGTTCCTCCTCCCCGCACACGCCCTGATGTGCGTGTCCCCAGCCCGGTACCACCAGGCCACCAGTGCGCCTCCACAGCCCAGTACGTCCTGTTCCTCCTCCCCGCACTCGCCCTGAGGTGTGTGTCACCAGCCCGGTACCACCAGTGCCGGCACCACGCACCAGGACTACAGTGCGCCTCGGCAGTTCAGAGCGTCTGGCGACAGTACCCAGTCTAGAGCTTCCGACGACAGTACCCAGTCCAGAGCGTCAGGCAACAGTACCCAGTCCAGCGCTTCAGGCGACAGTACCCAGTCCAGCGCTTCAGGCGACAGTACCCAGTCCAGAGCGTCCGGCGACAGTACCCAGTCCAGAGCGTCCGGCGACAGTACCCAGTCCAGAGCGTCCGGCGACAGTACCCAGTCCAGAGCGTCAGGCGACAGTACCCAGTCCAGAGCGTCAGGCGACAGTACCCAGTCCAGAGCGCCCGGCGACAGTTCACAGACCGGAACCTCCAACGACGGGCCACTGTCCGGGTCTCCAACGACGGGCCACAGCCCGGGGCCTCCAGCGACGGTCCCCAGCCCGGGGTCTCCAGCGACGGTCCCCAGCCCGGGGTCTCCAGCGACGGTCCCCAGCCCGGGGTTTCCAGCGACGGTCCCCAGTCCAGAACATCCGGCGATGATCCACGCAGCGAGGGTCCCCAGCCCGGGGCCTCCAACAACGGGCCACAGTTCGGGGCCTCCAACAACGGGCCACAGTTCGGGGTCTCCAGCGACAGTACCCAGTCCAGAGAGTCCAGCGACAGTACCCAATCCAGAGCGTCCGGCTACAGTACCCAGTCCAGAGCGTCAGGCGACAGTACCCAGTCCAGAGCGTCAGGCGACAGTACCCAGTCCAGAGCGTCCTGCGACAGTACCCAGTCCAGAGCGTCCGGCGATGATCCACGCAGCGAGGGTCCCCAGCCCAGGTCCTCCAACAACGGGCCACAGTTCAGGGCCTCCAACAACGGGCCACAGTTCGGGGTCTCCAGCGACGGTCCCCAGTCCAGAACATCCGGCAATGATCCACGCAGCGAGGGTCCCCAGCCCAGGTCCTACGGCGAGGATCCGCAGTCCAGAGCCTCCAACGATGATCCACGGGTCTGTGCTACAAGAACGGACTCAGTGTAAAAAAGGCGTCCAAAACCAGAGCTGTCACCGAGGTTAGATGCCCGCCCAGACCCTCCCATATAGCTTTAGGTTTGCGGCCGGAAGTTCGCACCTCAGGTGGGGGGGACTGTCACACCCTGACCTTAGTTATCTTTGTTTTCTTTATTATTTTGGTTAGGTCAGGGTGTGACGAGGGTGGTTTGTTTAGTTTTGTATTGTCTAGGGGTTTTTGTATATCTAGGTGTTTATATGTCTATGGTTGCCTAGATTGGTTCCCAATCAGAGGCAGCTGTTTATCGTTGTCTCTGATTGGGGACCATATTTAGGTAGCCATATTCCTTGGGTATTTCGTGTTTCATGTCAGCACTAGTTGTTAATAGCGTCACGTTCATTTTTTTATTTTAATTTTAAATATAGCTTATCACGCTGAGCCGTGGCTCAGCATTTAGTTTTTTTCAACATTATTTACGGCTAAACTGTGAAGAACAAATCTGTCATGTATATAAATATTAATACTACAGATAGAGGATGTGAAGTGCCCTGGTAATGTCCTGACCCTGCCAAGTTCAGCCAACTTCACATTAAACCCAGACTGCAACCTCATGTAAGGGCACTACTTATGACCAGGGCCCACAGGGAATGAGTGCCAGGCTCTGCCAACTAGAAACGATGAGGAGAGATGTCCTTCCGACACCTTCAGTCCCCCCCTGTACCCTGAAACCACAGGTGGTTGGTGGCATATTATTTGAGGGAGGATGGGTTCGTTGGTAACGGCTTGAGCGGGATTCAGTGGGATTGTCACGAACGTCGTCTTGAAAATGACCAGACCAAGGTGCAGCGTGGTGAGCGTGCATGATCCTTTATTTTAAATGTCGACAACAAAAAAACAAGAAACACCAAACAACGACGTGAAGCTGACTAGGGCTATACAGGCCACTAACAAAGTCAACTACCCACAACTAAGGTGGAAAAACAGGCTGCCTAAGTATGATTCCCAATCAGAGATAGACAGCTGTCCCTGATTGAGAACCATACCCAGCCAAAAACATAGAAACAAAGAACATAGACTTTCCCACCCGAGTCACACCCTGACCAACCAAACATAGAAAATAAAAAGATCTCTATGGTCAGGAATGGTATCAAATACATCCGACACGTGGTTTCCGTGGTTTGATGCCAGTCGTCCTCCTCTCAGCAAGCTTCCTATGGCTGAAACTGCACCTTAAGTGGCACTGTACTCCCTAATCCTTTGGGCCCCAGGATAGGTCATATGTTGACATCAAATCTCTCCGTCTTGTCTTACAAACTCTGCGTCTTATCATCTCTCTGGGTGCCAGAATGTCAATCTGTGTAATTTGGTGGATTGTTTTTCAGAAGAGGACTGGCCACCCCTCATAGCCTGGTTCCTCTCTAGGTTTATAATCTCCACCCCTCATAGCCTGGTTCCTCTCTAGGTTTCTTCCTAGGTTCTGGCCTTTCTAGGGAGTTTTTCCTTAGCACCGTGCTTCTACACCTGCATTGCTTGCTGTTTGGGGTTTTAGGCTGGGTTTCTGTACAGCACTTTGTGACATCAGCTAATATAAGAAGGGCTTTATAAATACATTTGATTGATTGACTGCAGACTGTTTTAATGTGTGGGAGATCTGAGTGTGTGTGTACCTGCGTGTGTGTGTGTGTGTGTCCTGAGTCAATCCCCTTGAGATGTTTTCTGACTTAATTAGCTGTGACACACGCACACACACACTCTCACGCGCACGCACGCACGCACGCACGCACACACACACACACACACACACACACACACACACACACACACACACACACACACACACACACACACACACACACACACACACACACACACACACACGTTTACCACTTAGAGAGAAAACCACTTACAGATTCACCTCACTTTGCAGAAAGCGTGTAGCAGCTATGATTTCTGGGCTCATCAGAGTAGAGTTATATTCCCTGGAGTTGAAGAGCAGCTTCAGTTCAAACCCACAGCACCAAAGCATCTCTAAAACAAACCACAGGCTTTACTTTGCTTTCTGTTACAGTAACCTGAAACAGGGAGGACGGTGATGAGGAGGACATGTGAAGAGACAACTCGGAGACAAGAGACAGACAGACCGACCACATTAGATGACATAACCTTGTCAAGTGAAAAGACAACTCTTCCCTCAGAGACTATACCTCCTGGACTCACAATTATACAAAAAAAACTCTGATCTTTTTCATATTCTCATGTGTTGTAGTTTAGACCCTATTTGACATCATCTGAGCTGTGATGTGATGTGCCCACAATCGGTTGAGGCACAAAATCCTCTTGAACACAGGGTGGGTCTCATTTCAATAGAGGGTGGGTCTCATTTCAATAGAGGGTGGGTCTCATTTCAATAGAGGGCGGGTCTCATTTCAATAGAGGGTGGGTCTCATTTCAATAGAGGGTGGGTGTCATTTCAATAGAGGGTGGGTGTCATTTCAATAGAGGGTGGGTGTCAATTCAATAGAGGGTTGCTACGTTAGCTGGCTAGCTATAACAGAGGGATGCTATATTAGCTAGCTGGCTATAACAGAGGGATGCTATATTAGCTAGCTGGCTATAACAGAGGGATGCTATATTAGCTAGCTGGCTATAACAGAGGGATGCTATATTAGCTAGCTGGCTATGATTATCCAACACAACACTGGAACTCTTCCAAGTCAAGGTAACCTTTTGGTATTACACATGTAATGTCATGTATTGTCAGTGGGGCTGAGAGACAAGGCAAGAAGGGCCTTCTACACCATCAAAAGGAACATACAATTTGATATACCAATTAGGTTGTGAGGTCTGGGGTCCGCTCACCAACCAAGAATTCACAAAATGGAACAAAAAACAAAAAATATCCTCTGTGTACAACATTAAAAAACAAATAATACATTTGAAGAAGAATTAGGCCTCTAATTATCAAATTCCAGAAAAGAGCCGTTAACTTGTTATGGCTGCAATCCCGTTAACGGGATAAGTGTCATCAACAACCGCTGAATAGCATAGCGCTACATACAATAAATATTACCATAAATATTTATATTCATGAAATCACAAGTGCAATAGAGGAAAAAACACAGATTAGCCTTTTATTAATCCACCTGTCGTGTCAGATTTTGAAAATATGCTTTACAGCGAAAGCAATCCAAGCGTTTGTGTAAGTTTATCGATCACTAGACAAAACATTAAGTACACTTAGCATCAGGTAGCTTGGTCACGAAAATCAGAAAAGCAATCAAATTAATCGTTTACCTTTGATGATCTTCAGGTGTTTTCACTCAAGAGACTCCCAGTTACACAATAAATGTTCCTTTTGTTCCATAAAGATTATTTTTATATCCAAAATACCTCCGTTTGTTTGACGCGTTATGTTCAGAAATCCACAGGAAAGAGCGAGATATTCCAAATAGTATCCGTAATGTCCACAGAAACATGTCAAACGTTTTTTATAATCAATCCTCAGGTTGTTTTTAAAATATATAATCGATAATATATCAACCGCAAATGTCTTTCACAGTAGGAGAGGGAAAAACAATAGCTGTCCAAACTCTGTTGCGCGAGCAAAACTAATGTGACCACTTGACGCGATATTATCTGGCTCATTTTTCAAAATAAAAGCCTGAAACTACGCAAAAATATGGGTTGTATTTACAAAGGTGTTTGTTCTTCACTGGTTGACCTTTTCTTGTGGCAACAGGTCACAAATCAAAATCCAATCAAATTTTATTTGTGAATTGGAGTGGGTCTCGGGTGTCTGGGATGATGCTGTTGATGTGAGCTATGGCCAGCCTTTCAAAGCACTTCATGGCTACTGATGTGAGTGCTACAGGGCTTTAATCATTTAGGCAGGTTACCTTTGCTTCCTTGGGCACAGGGACTATCGTGAGAGCCATGAGCTCTCTTTGGCCCCTTTTTCTCTTTTTCAAATAACGGGGATCTGGGCTGTTTCCCGAGAGAGCAATCGTTTGCGTCGGGCTCGTCAGACTAGTTAAAGGAAAAAAAAGGATTCTTCTTCCGTGTAACAGCAACAACATGTACAAAATAAGTTTAAAAATAAAAGGAGTTACAAAAATTGCAAACAAACTAACAAAAAAAATCACAATCGGTTGGGGACACGTAAAACGTCTGCCTTCTTCTCCGGCTTCATTTTAATTGGCTGCTGTGATGGCACACTGTGGTATTTCACCCAGTAGATATGGGAGTTTATCAAAATTGGATTTGTTTTTTGAATTCTTTGTGGATCTGTGTAATCTGAGGGAAATATGTGTCTCTAATATGGTCATACATTGGGCAGGAGGTTAGGAAGTGCAGCTCAGTTTCCACCTCATTTTGTGGGCAGTGTTCATATAGCCTGTCTTCTCTTGAGAGCCACGTCTGCCTACAGCTGCCTTTCTCAATAGCAAGGCTATGCTCACTGAGTCTGTACATAGTCAAAGCTTTCCTTAAGTTTGGGTCAGTCACAGTGGTCAGGTATTCTGCCACTGTGTACTCTCTGTTTAGGGCCAAATAGCATTCTAGTTTGCTCTGTTTTTTTGTAAATTCTTTCCAATGTGTCAAGTAATTATCTTTTTGTTTTCTCATGATTCGGTTGGGTCTAATTGTGCTGCTGTCATGGGGCTCTCTTTCTCTTTCCCTCTCTCTCTCTCTCTCTCTCTCTCTCTCTCTCTCTCTCTCTCTCTCTCTCTCTCTCTCTCTCTCTCTCTCTCTCTCTCTCTCTCTCTCTCTCTCTCTCTCTCTCTCTCTCTCTCTCTCTCTCTCTCTCTGTCTCTCTCTCCCTCTCTCTCTCTCTCTCTCTCTGTCTTTCCCTCTCTCTCTCTCTTTCCCTCTTTCCCTCTCTCTCTCTCTTTCTCTCTTTCCCTCTCTCCGGAAGGTTGCAAGTTCAAACCCCCGAGCTGACAAGGTACAAATCTGTCGTTCTGCCCCTGAACAGGCAGTTAACCCACTGTTCCTAGGCTGTCATTGAAAATAAGAATTTGTTCTTAACTGACTTGCCTAGTTAAATAAAGGTAAAATAAAAATGTATCTTTCCCTCTCTCTCTGTTCTCTCTCCCTCTCTGTTCTCTCTCTCTCTGTTCTCTGTCTCTGTTCTCTCTCTCTCCCTCTCTGTTCTCTCTCCCTCCCTCTCTGTTCTCTCTCCCTCTCTGTTCTCTCTGTTCTCTCTGTTCTCTCTCTCTCTGTTCTCTGTCTCTGTTCTCTCTCTCTCCCTCTCTGTTCTCTCTGTTCTCTCTGTTCTCTCTGTTCTCTCTCTCTCTGTTCTCTGTCTCTGTTCTCTCTCTCTCCCTCTCTGTTCTCTCTCCCTCTCTGTTCTCTCTCTCTCTGTTCTCTGTCTCTGTTCTCTCTCTCTCCCTCTCTGTTCTCTCTCTCTCCCTCTCTCTCCCTCTCTGTTCTGTCTGTTCTCTCTGTCCCTGAAAGGAGGAAGTGGAATAGCAGAAAGACTGTCAGGAAAAACAGGACATGTGTCCTGGTTGAGAGAAACAGCAATTCAGTTCACACACAAAGCTTTCCCATGTTTCCTATCACCCTGTATATCTGGGAGAGAGAAGAGACAGAATCCTTTCACTTCACAAGGTGTCCTAAATGGCCCCCGGTTCCATTTATAGTGCACTGTGAAGGGAATAGGGTTCTAATACTAGTGCACTGTGGAGGGAATAGGGTTCCAAAACTAGTGCACTGTGAAGGGAATAGGGTTCTAATACTAGTGCGCACTGTGGAGGGAATAGGGTTCCAAAACTAGTGCACTGTGAAGGGAATAGGGTTCCAATACTAGTGCACTGTGAAGGGAGTGTGTGTGTTTGTGTGTGTGTGTGTGTGTGTGTGCGCGCGCGCACCAGGCCGTACACTTGCCGTTTAGTGTCTTAGTAGCTGACATCACAGCGTGTCCTGAAAACAGGGATCTAGTTCACCCTGTAGGGATCACAGCGTGTCCTGAAGACTAGGATCTAGTTCACCCTGTAGGGATCACAGCGTGTCCTGAAGACTAGGATCTAGTTCACCCTGTAGGGATCACAGTGTGTCCTGAAAACAGGGATCTAGTTCACCCTGTAGGGATCACAGCGTGTCCTGAAAACAGGGATCTAGTTCACCCTGTAGGGATCACAGCGTGTCCTGAAGACTAGGATCTAGTTCACCCTGTAGGGATCACAGTGTGTCCTGAAAACAGGGATCTAGTTCACCCTGTAGGGATCACAGCGTGTCCTGAAAACAGGGATCTAGTTCACTCTGTAGGGATCACAGCGTTCAGAGAGACAGTTCAGAGAGATCGGACAGTACAGTAGTTTAAATGGTGGTTAAGTCCTGAGAGAGATGAATGTGACAGGGACACACGTACTCCTTTCAGTAGGCTCTAGATTGAAATGGTTAAAAGATGGAACGTGAAATGTACAACGTGGTGTTTCAGTTCAGTATGTTGCGGTAGAACAACAATGTGAAGTCCTT
>NC_092160.1:39941828-39986828 GCF_045791955.1 Oncorhynchus clarkii lewisi
CTGGGAATGTCACTACAATCAAACTAGCAAGGTCAATGAGCACAAGTCAGTCATAACGTGGCTAATAGGCTAGCGTATCTATTTATGTAGCAAGCTAAAAACACGGAGCCTAACGTTAGCTAGATAGCTAGCTGCTAGGAGGATCTTCATGTCATTGGAGGACTGGGTGAATGGCTGACTTTTTCCCCTCGTATCATATTTTCGTGGCTACACAGCTAGAGATGCAGGTGTCATTTGGTTTGTTAGCAAGAAATGTGAATCGCTTTGTAATGAAAGATAATGAAATGATAATAATGAAATAAATAATGAAAGATACAATACACAACAAAAAAACAAGGCCGCAAATAACGGACCGCAATGCAATAAACAATCACTCACAAACAAACATGGGGGAACAGAGGGTTAAATAATGAACAAGTAATTGGGGGATTGAAACCAGGTGTGTAAGACAAAGACAAAACAAATGGAAAGTGAAAAGTGGATCGGCGATGGCTAGAAGCCCGGTGACGTCGACCGCCGAACGCCGCCCGAACAAGGAGAGGGACCGACTTCGGCGGAAGTCGTGACATCTGGGCTAGCTGTCTACTCAGATTTCAGACCACTCTTGTCTGAGTGTGCCAGAGAGCCAGAATAGCTGATGAATTTACAAACGCTCAACACCTGCTGAATATGACCGGTGTCAGTAAATGTAGCCAAAAAGGTAATAGTTGGTCAAGAATGTTCTGGATAACATGTAAACAGCCTAACCAGCTCTGCTAGGGCGAGTAAAATGGTCAGAGTGAGGTGTGCTCTCATTTGTGTCTGGATGTAGCTAGCTAGCAAGCTAGCCAACTTTAGCCAGTTAGCTTGGGTGCTTGGTTGGGACAACGCATGCAGTGGCAGGCAAGCTGCAGTTGGACGAGCAGGCTATTCCCCATAGTTAATTCCCCATAGTTAATTGGTGTAATTTTGACTACCTACTAGCTGAAAAAGTTTGAGAAGGTTTATCCGTTAGATTTTAGCTGATCTGGCATGATTGTCCCAACCAAGCACCCAAGCTAACTGGCTAAAGTTGGCTAGCTTGCTAGCTAGCTACATCCAGACACAAATGAGAGCACACCTCACTCTGACCAGTCTTTGAATGGAGATAAAAATGTCCAGTTTGAGTGTTTGTTGCAGCTCGTTCCAGTCGCTAGCTGCAGCAAACTGAAAAAAAATGTGACTGGCAGAACGGGTGTTGTATGTGGAGGATGAGGGCTGCAGTAGATATCTCAGGGGGGAGTGAGGCCTAAGAGGGTTTTATAAATAAGCATCAACCAGTGGGTCTTGCGACGGGTATACAGAGATGACCAGTTTACAGAGGAGCATAGAGAGCAGTGATGTGTCCTATAAGGAGCATTGGTGGCAAATCTGATGGCCGAATGGTAAAGAACATCTAGTTTCTAGAGAGCACCTTTACCTGCCGATCTATAAATGACGTCTCCGTAATCTAGCATGGGTAGGATGGTCATCTGAATCAGGGTTAGTTTGGCAGCTGGGGTGAAAGAGGAGCGATTACGATAGAGGAAACCAAGTCTAGATTTGATATAGGGAAAGATAACCAACCTTTTTGTGGTTGATTGATCAATAGGACTGTAAAGTGTATGACGGCTTGCATGGTATTTAGTTGCATATTTGCAGACATCCATTGAAGTGTATTTTGTGGCTTTTGTTGAATGTATCATAATGATTTAAAGTCACACTGTTGCTACTGCCTGTAAACACACAGTCCAGTCCTATGTTCTTCCTCTGCCTCTATAGACGGTCTACTCTCCCATGTTCTGCCTCTATAGACGTTCTACTCTCCCATGTTCTGCCTCTATAGACGTTCTACTCTCCCATGTTCTGCCTCTATAGACGTTCTACTCTCCCATGTTCTGCCTCTATAGACGTTCTACTCTCCCATGTTCTGCCTCTATAGACGTTCTACTCTCCCATGTTCTGCCTCTATAGACGTTCTACTCTCCCATGTTCTGCCTCTATAGACGTTCTACTCTCCCATGTTCTGCCTCTATAGACGTTCTACTCTCCCATGTTCTGCCTCTATAGACGTTCTACTCTCCCATGTTCTGCCTCTATAGACGTTCTACTCTCCCATGTTCTGCCTCTATAGACGTTCTACTCTCCCATGTTCTGCCTCTATAGACGTTCTACTCTCCCATGTTCTGCCTCTATAGACGTTCTACTCTCCCATGTTCTGCCTCTATAGACGTTCTACTCTCCCATGTTCTGCCTCTATAGACGTTCTACTCTCCCATGTTCTGCCTCTATAGACGTTCTACTCTCCCATGTTCTGCCTCTATAGACGTTCTACTCTCCCATGTTCTGCCTCTATAGACGTTCTACTCTCCCATGTTCTGCATCTATAGAAGAAAACAGAAGTTCAGTAAAACTGTAATATAAAAGAAACAACCTGAACTCCCGTTGTACTGAACTCTCGTTGTACTGAACTCTCGTTTTACTGAACTCTCGTTGTACTGAACTCTCGTTGTACTGAACTCTAATTTTACTGAACTCTCATTTTACTGAACTCTCGTTTTCCTGAACTCTCGTTTTACTGAACTCTCGTTGTACTGAACTCTCGTTGTACTGAACTCTCATTTTTACTGAACTCTCATTGTACTGAACTCCCATTTTAGTCCAGGAGCAACTGTATATCTTCTTTTGAACCAGACTTTTATTTAGAAACTCCAAGAGAGCTTTGGCCAAGTCCCAAATAACACTGTGTTCCCTTTATAATACCCTCATGTTACCCTCCTGTTGCCTTACTGTTACCCCTCCGTTACCCTACTGTTGTCCAGTACCCATAGGGAAAAAGGGGCCATTTGGGCCACATCCTAGGTGTATTTTGTATTTAGTAAATGGCAGAAATAGGAATATTTTCAACATGATGACTGTATCTCTTCAAGTATCTGTGTTCAGTTCTGCTGCAGAGAGCTGCCCACCTAGATGATACTGACACTATACTAAGCCTGCCTCCAAAAATGGCACCCTAATCCCTATTTACAGAGCATTCAGAAAGTATTCAGACCTCTTCACTTTTTCCACATTTGGTTACGTTACAGCTTTATTCTAAAATGGATGAAAAATCCTCATCAATCTACACACAATACCCCATAGTGACATCACAATACCCCATAATGACATCACAATACCCCATAGTAACATCACAATACCCCATAGTGACATCACAATACCCCATAATGACATCACAATACCCCATAATGACATCCCAATAACCCATAATGACATCACAATACCCCATAGTGACATCACAATACCCCATAGTGACATCACAATACCCCATAATGACATCACAATACCCCACAGTGACATCACAATACCCCATAATGGCATCACAATACAATCACAATTCCTTCTGTTTCCGTAGTGACGTTCTGTTCCTTCTGTTTCCGTAGTGACGTGCTGTTCCTTCTGTTAATACCTTCTGACGATATCGGCCCCTCTCCTTGTTCTGGCGGTGTTTGGCGGTCGGCATCGCCGGCCTTCTAGCCGTCGCCGGCCTTCTAGCCATCGCCGGCCTTCTAGCCGTCGTCGGCCTTCTAGCCATCGCCGGCCTTCTAGCCGTCGCCGGCCTTCTAGCCGTCGCCGGCCTTCTAGCCGTCGCCGGCCTTCTAGCCATCGCCGGCCTTCTAGCCGTCGTCGGCCTTCTAGCCATCGCCGGCCTTCTAGCCGTCGTCGGCCTTCTAGCCATCGCCGGCCTTCTAGCCGTCGCCGGCCTTCTAGCCGTCGCCGGCCTTCTAGCCGTCGCCGGCCTTCTAGCCATCGCCGGCCTTCTAGCCGTCGTCGGCCTTCTAGCCATCGCCGGCCTTCTAGCCGTCGTTGGCCTTCTAGCCATCGCCGGCCTTCTAGCCGTCGCCGGCCTTCTAGCCGTCGCCGGCCTTCTAGCCGTCGTCGGCCTTCTAGCCATCGCCGGCCTTCTAGCCGTCGCCGGCCTTCTAGCCATCACCGGCCTTCTAGCCGTCGTCGGCCTTCTAGCCGTCGTCGGCCTTCTAGCCGTCGCCGGCCTTCTAGCCGTCGCCGGCCTTCTAGCCGTCGCCGGCCTTCTAGCCGTCGTCGGCCTTCTAGCCGTCGCCGGCCTTCTAGCCGTCGCCGGCCTTCTAGCCATCGCCGGCCTTCTAGCCATCGCCGGCCTTCTAGCCATCGCCGGCCTTCTAGCCATCGCCGGCCTTCTAGCCATCGCCGGCCTTCTAGCCATCGCCGGCCTTCTAGCCATCGTCGGCCTTCTAGCCATCGTCGGCCTTCTAGCCATCGCCGGTCCACTTTTCATTTTCCATTTGTTTTGTCTTGTTTTTCCTCACACCTGGTTCCAATTCCATTAGTACATGTTGTGTATTCAACCCTCTGTTTCCCCCCCATGTCCTTGTCCGTTTATTGTACTGCTTGTGCACGTTAAGCTGGTGTGTGGCAGGTTTTTCCCATTTATTATTGTAAACGGTGGTTTTATTTATTAAACTGCAGCGTTGTAAATCAGTTTTGGCTCTCCTGCGCCTGACTTCTCTGCCGCCAGTACTCACCCCTTACAGTTTATTATTATCATTACAGACAGTATCTCCGACAGTACTCACCCCTTACAGTTTATTATTATCATTACAGACAGTATCTCCGACAGTACTCACCCCTTACAGTTTATTATTATCATTACAGACAGTATCTCCGACAGTACTCACCCCTTACAGTTTATTATTATCATTACAGACAGTATCTCCGACAGTACTCACCCCTTACAGTTTATTATTATCATTACAGACAGTATCTCCACCAGTACTCACCCCTTACAGTTTATTATTATCATTACAGACAGTATCTCCGACAGTACTCACCCCTTACAGTTTATTATTATCATTACAGACAGTATCTCCGACAGTACTCACCCCTTACAGTTTATTATTATCATTACAGACAGTATCTCCGACAGTACTCACCCCTTACAGTTTATTATTATCATTACAGACAGTATCTCCGACAGTACTCACCCCTTACAGTTTATTATTATCATTACAGACAGTATCTCCACCAGTACTCACCCCTTACAGTTTATTATTATCATTACAGACAGTATCTCCGACAGTACTCACCCCTTACAGTTTATTATTATCATTACAGACAGTATCTCCGACAGTACTCACCCCTTACAGTTTATTATTATCATTACAGACAGTATCTCCGACAGTACTCACCCCTTACAGTTTATTATTATCATTACAGACAGTATCTCCGACAGTACTCACCCCTTACAGTTTATTATTATCATTACAGACAGTATCTCCACCAGTACTCACCCCTTACAGTTTATTATTATCATTACAGACAGTATCTCCGACAGTACTCACCCCTTACAGTTTATTATTATCATTACAGACAGTATCTCCGCCAGTACTCACCCCTTACAGTGTGATTATTATCATTACAGACAGTATCTCCGACAGTACTCACCCCTTACAGTTTATTATTATCATTACAGACAGTATCTCCACCAGTACTCACCCCTTACAGTTTATTATTATCATTACAGACAGTATCTCCGACAGTACTCACCCCTTACAGTTTATTATTATCATTACAGACAGTATCTCCGACAGTACTCACCCCTTACAGTTTATTATTATCATTACAGACAGTATCTCCGACAGTACTCACCCCTTACAGTTTATTATTATCATTACAGACAGTATCTCCGCCAGTACTCACCCCTTACAGTTTATTATTATCATTACAGACAGTATCTCCGACAGTACTCACCCCTTACAGTTTATTATTATCATTACAGACAGTATCTCCGACAGTACTCACCCCTTACAGTTTATTATTATCATTACAGACAGTATCTCCTCCAGTACTCACCCCTTACAGTTTATTATTATCATTACAGACAGTATCTCCACCAGTACTCACCCCTTACAGTTTATTATTATCATTACAGACAGTATCTCCGACAGTACTCACCCCTTACAGTTTATTATTATCATTACAGACAGTATCTCCGACAGTACTCACCCCTTACAGTTTATTATTATCATTACAGACAGTATCTCCGACAGTACTCACCCCTTACAGTTTATTATTATCATTACAGACAGTATCTCCGACAGTACTCACCCCTTACAGTTTATTATTATCATTACAGACAGTATCTCCGACAGTACTCACCCCTTACAGTTTATTATTATCATTACAGACAGTATCTCCACCAGTACTCACCCCTTACAGTTTATTATTATCATTACAGACAGTATCTCCGACAGTACTCACCCCTTACAGTTTATTATTATCATTACAGACAGTATCTCCGACAGTACTCACCCCTTACAGTTTATTATTATCATTACAGACAGTATCTCCGACAGTACTCACCCCTTACAGTTTATTATTATCATTACAGACAGTATCTCCGACAGTACTCACCCCTTACAGTTTATTATTATCATTACAGACAGTATCTCCGACGGTACTCACCCCTTACAGTTTATTATTATCATTACAGACAGTATCTCCACCAGTACTCACCCCTTACAGTTTATTATTATCATTACAGACAGTATCTCCACCAGTACTCACCCCTTACAGTTTATTATTATCATTACAGACAGTATCTCCACCAGTATTCACCCCTTACAGTTTATTATTATCATTACAGACAGTTTCTCCGCCAGTACTCACCCCTTACAGTTTATTATTATTTTACAGACAGTATCTCCACCAGTACTCACCCCTTACAGTGTGATTATTATCATTACAGACAGTATCTCTGACAGTACTCACCCCTTACAGTGTGATTATTATCATTACAGACAGTATCTCCACCAGTACTCACCCCTTACAGTTTATTATTATCATTACAGACAGTATCTCCGACAGTACTCACCCCTTACAGTTTATTACTATCATTACAGACAGTATCTCCGACAGTACTCACCCCTTACAGTTTATTATTATCATTACAGACAGTATCTCCGACAGTACTCACCCCTTACAGTTTATTATTATCATTACAGACAGTATCTCCGACAGTACTCACCCCTTACAGTTTATTATTATCATTACAGACAGTATCTCCGACAGTACTCACCCCTTACAGTTTATTATTATCATTACAGACAGTATCTCCGACAGTACTCACCCCTTACAGTTTATTATTATCATTACAGACAGTATCTCCACCAGTACTCACCCCTTACAGTTTATTATTATCATTACAGACAGTATCTCCGACAGTACTCACCCCTTACAGTTTATTATTATCATTACAGACAGTATCTCCGACAGTACTCACCCCTTACAGTTTATTATTATCATTACAGACAGTATCTCCGACAGTACTCACCCCTTACAGTTTATTATTATCATTACAGACAGTATCTCCGACGGTACTCACCCCTTACAGTTTATTATTATCATTACAGACAGTATCTCCACCAGTACTCACCCCTTACAGTTTATTATTATCATTACAGACAGTATCTCCACCAGTACTCACCCCTTACAGTTTATTATTATCATTACAGACAGTATCTCCACCAGTACTCACCCCTTACAGTTTATTATTATCATTACAGACAGTTTCTCCGCCAGTACTCACCCCTTACAGTTTATTATTATTTTACAGACAGTATCTCCACCAGTACTCACCCCTTACAGTTTATTATTATCATTACAGACAGTATCTCCGACAGTACTCACCCCTTACAGTTTATTATTATCATTACAGACAGTATCTCCGACAGTACTCACCCCTTACAGTTTATTATTATCATTACAGACAGTATCTCCGACAGTACTCACCCCTTACAGTTTATTATTATCATTACAGACAGTATCTCCACCAGTACTCACCCCTTACAGTTTATTATTATCATTACAGACAGTATCTCCGACAGTACTCACCCCTTACAGTTTATTATTATCATTACAGACAGTATCTCCGACAGTACTCACCCCTTACAGTTTATTATTATCATTACAGACAGTATCTCCACCAGTACTCACCCCTTACAGTTTATTATTATCATTACAGACAGTATCTCCACCAGTACTCACCCCTTACAGTTTATTATTATCATTACAGACAGTATCTCCGCCAGTACTCACCCCTTACAGTTTATTATTATCATTACAGACAGTATCTCCGACAGTACTCACCCCTTACAGTTTATTATTATCATTACAGACAGTATCTCCGCCAGTACTCACCCCTTACAGTTTATTATTATCATTACAGACAGTATCTCCGACAGTACTCACCCCTTACAGTTTATTATTATCATTACAGACAGTATCTCCGACGGTACTCACCCCTTACAGTTTATTATTATCATTACAGACAGTATCTCCACCAGTACTCACCCCTTACAGTTTATTATTATCATTACAGACAGTATCTCCACCAGTACTCACCCCTTACAGTTTATTATTATCATTACAGACAGTATCTCCACCAGTATTCACCCCTTACAGTTTATTATTATCATTACAGACAGTTTCTCCGCCAGTACTCACCCCTTACAGTTTATTATTATTTTACAGACAGTATCTCCACCAGTACTCACCCCTTACAGTGTGATTATTATCATTACAGACAGTATCTCTGACAGTACTCACCCCTTACAGTGTGATTATTATCATTACAGACAGTATCTCCACCAGTACTCACCCCTTACAGTTTATTATTATCATTACAGACAGTATCTCCGACAGTACTCACCCCTTACAGTTTATTACTATCATTACAGACAGTATCTCCGACAGTACTCACCCCTTACAGTTTATTATTATCATTACAGACAGTATCTCCGACAGTACTCACCCCTTACAGTTTATTATTATCATTACAGACAGTATCTCCGACAGTACTCACCCCTTACAGTTTATTATTATCATTACAGACAGTATCTCCGACAGTACTCACCCCTTACAGTTTATTATTATCATTACAGACAGTATCTCCGACAGTACTCACCCCTTACAGTTTATTATTATCATTACAGACAGTATCTCCACCAGTACTCACCCCTTACAGTTTATTATTATCATTACAGACAGTATCTCCGACAGTACTCACCCCTTACAGTTTATTATTATCATTACAGACAGTATCTCCGACAGTACTCACCCCTTACAGTTTATTATTATCATTACAGACAGTATCTCCGACAGTACTCACCCCTTACAGTTTATTATTATCATTACAGACAGTATCTCCGACGGTACTCACCCCTTACAGTTTATTATTATCATTACAGACAGTATCTCCACCAGTACTCACCCCTTACAGTTTATTATTATCATTACAGACAGTATCTCCACCAGTACTCACCCCTTACAGTTTATTATTATCATTACAGACAGTATCTCCACCAGTACTCACCCCTTACAGTTTATTATTATCATTACAGACAGTTTCTCCGCCAGTACTCACCCCTTACAGTTTATTATTATTTTACAGACAGTATCTCCACCAGTACTCACCCCTTACAGTTTATTATTATCATTACAGACAGTATCTCCGACAGTACTCACCCCTTACAGTTTATTATTATCATTACAGACAGTATCTCCGACAGTACTCACCCCTTACAGTTTATTATTATCATTACAGACAGTATCTCCGACAGTACTCACCCCTTACAGTTTATTATTATCATTACAGACAGTATCTCCACCAGTACTCACCCCTTACAGTTTATTATTATCATTACAGACAGTATCTCCGACAGTACTCACCCCTTACAGTTTATTATTATCATTACAGACAGTATCTCCGACAGTACTCACCCCTTACAGTTTATTATTATCATTACAGACAGTATCTCCACCAGTACTCACCCCTTACAGTTTATTATTATCATTACAGACAGTATCTCCACCAGTACTCACCCCTTACAGTTTATTATTATCATTACAGACAGTATCTCCGCCAGTACTCACCCCTTACAGTTTATTATTATCATTACAGACAGTATCTCCGACAGTACTCACCCCTTACAGTTTATTATTATCATTACAGACAGTATCTCCGCCAGTACTCACCCCTTACAGTTTATTATTATCATTACAGACAGTATCTCCGACAGTACTCACCCCTTACAGTTTATTATTATCATTACAGACAGTATCTCCGACAGTACTCACCCCTTACAGTTTATTATTATCATTACAGACAGTATCTCCACCAGTACTCACCCCTTACAGTTTATTATTATCATTACAGACAGTATCTCCGACAGTACTCACCCCTTACAGTGTGATTATTATCATTACAGACAATATCTCCGACAGTACTCACCCCTTACAGTGTGATTATTATCATTACAGACAGTATCTCCACCAGTACTCACCCCGTACAGTTTATTATTATCATTACAGACAGTATCTCCGACAGTACTCAGCCCTTACAGTGTGATTATTATCATTACAGACAGTATCTCCGACAGTACTCAGCCCTTACAGTCTGATTATTATCATTACAGACAGTATCTCCGACAGTACTCACCCCTTACAGTTTATTATTATCATTACAGACAGTATCTCCACCAGTACTCACCCCTTACAGTTTATTATTATCATTACAGACAGTATCTCCGACAGTACTCACCCCTTACAGTTTATTATTATCATTACAGACAGTATCTCCGACGGTACTCACCCCTTACAGTTTATTATTATCATTACAGACAGTATCTCCACCAGTACTCACCCCTTACAGTTTATTATTATCATTACAGACAGTATCTCCACCAGTACTCACCCCTTACAGTTTATTATTATCATTACAGACAGTATCTCCACCAGTACTCACCCCTTACAGTTTATTATTATCATTACAGACAGTTTCTCCGCCAGTACTCACCCCTTACAGTTTATTATTATTTTACAGACAGTATCTCCACCAGTACTCACCCCTTACAGTTTATTATTATCATTACAGACAGTATCTCCGACAGTACTCACCCCTTACAGTTTATTATTATCATTACAGACAGTATCTCCGACAGTACTCACCCCTTACAGTTTATTATTATCATTACAGACAGTATCTCCGACAGTACTCACCCCTTACAGTTTATTATTATCATTACAGACAGTATCTCCACCAGTACTCACCCCTTACAGTTTATTATTATCATTACAGACAGTATCTCCGACAGTACTCACCCCTTACAGTTTATTATTATCATTACAGACAGTATCTCCGACAGTACTCACCCCTTACAGTTTATTATTATCATTACAGACAGTATCTCCACCAGTACTCACCCCTTACAGTTTATTATTATCATTACAGACAGTATCTCCACCAGTACTCACCCCTTACAGTTTATTATTATCATTACAGACAGTATCTCCGCCAGTACTCACCCCTTACAGTTTATTATTATCATTACAGACAGTATCTCCGACAGTACTCACCCCTTACAGTTTATTATTATCATTACAGACAGTATCTCCGCCAGTACTCACCCCTTACAGTTTATTATTATCATTACAGACAGTATCTCCGACAGTACTCACCCCTTACAGTTTATTATTATCATTACAGACAGTATCTCCGACAGTACTCACCCCTTACAGTTTATTATTATCATTACAGACAGTATCTCCACCAGTACTCACCCCTTACAGTTTATTATTATCATTACAGACAGTATCTCCGACAGTACTCACCCCTTACAGTGTGATTATTATCATTACAGACAATATCTCCGACAGTACTCACCCCTTACAGTGTGATTATTATCATTACAGACACTATCTCCACCAGTACTCACCCCGTACAGTTTATTATTATCATTACAGACAGTATCTCCGACAGTACTCAGCCCTTACAGTGTGATTATTATCATTACAGACAGTATCTCCGACAGTACTCAGCCCTTACAGTGTGATTATTATCATTACAGACAGTATCTCCGCCAGTACTCACCCCTTACAGTTTATTATTATCATTACAGACAGTATCTCCGACAGTACTCAGCCCTTACAGTGTGATTATTATCATTACAGACAGTATCTCCGACAGTACTCACCACTTACAGTCTGATTATTATCATTACAGACAGTATCTCCGCATTTGGAAGACAGAACTGCTGAAAACCTTTCTTTGGCTTACGATTTCAATCATGATGTTGGACGGAGAGCGATTTGTGTTTTCAATCACACCTCATATTTTTTTATATATATTTTTTTTACAAATTGCACCCTACTCCAGGTCTATAGCAGGGCTCTAGTCAAAGGAAGTGTACGATGGGTCGCCGTTTAGGAAGCAATCTGTATTGAACTGTATTGAACGTAAGCAGTAGGCTTGCTGTGAATAGCGCTGGGCCAGTAACCGAAAGGTCACTGGTACGAATCCCTGAGATAACTAGATTAATAATGTATCCTTGAACAAGGCATGTGTATAAGAGGATCTGCTAAGTGACGAAAATGTAACCATTTCGTATGGGTCTGTATTATAGTGAACCATTTCATATGGGTCTGTATTATAGTGAACCATTTCATATGGGTCTGTATTATAGTGAACCATTTCATATGGGTCTGTATTATAGTGAACCATTTCATATGGGTCTGTATTATAGTGAACCATTTCATATGGGTCTGTATTATAGTGAACCATTTCATATGGGTCTGTATTATAGTGAACCATTTCATATGGGTCTGTATTATAGTGAACCATTTCATATGGGTCTGTATTATAGTGAACCATTTCATATGGGTTGACTGTGTAT
Source organism: Oncorhynchus clarkii lewisi (assembly GCF_045791955.1). Lineage (NCBI taxonomy): Eukaryota > Metazoa > Chordata > Actinopteri > Salmoniformes > Salmonidae > Oncorhynchus > Oncorhynchus clarkii. Next base: position 39,954,590 of record NC_092160.1, read on the forward strand.
CAGAGGGTGTGTTGAAGCCATATATTCAACTGACAGACTGACAGTATCTCCCCAAGACAACATACACATCTGGCTTCCACTATTTACGCAATATCACTGTCACAGGCTATAACTGTATATGAAGAGGAGGATGATTAGTTAGAGGAAGAGAAGAGAGAAGAGAAGAGTGAGGGATGCTGGGAAGCCTCAAAGGAGCAGTGATCCCAGTGATGTTTAAGAGTATCTGAAGTTAACCTTACGTAAGAGTAGACCAGCCCTAGCAGAGATCTCCTGGCCTGCTCTCATCAATCTCAAGTGTCTGGGCTGGATACCAGGGCCACACCTCTCCTCTCCCCTTGGTTCTGGGCCAGACCTCTGTGGCTTCTTACCCAATGTGTTTAGATACCTCACCTCACCTCTCCTCTCCACTCCTCTCCTCTGCACTCCTCTCCTCTCCTCTCCTTTCCTCTCCACTCCTCCTCTGCACTCCTCTCCTCTCCTCTGCACTCCTCCTCTCCTCTCCTCTCCTCTCCTCTCCTTTGCACTCCTCTCCTCATTATTTATTTTCTCGTGTACTTTCCTCTCCTCTCCTGAACTTCTCTCTCCGCTTCTCCTCTCATATCCTTTTCCCCCTCTCCTCTCCACAGCCCAGCCCACAGTGTTTAGATAGAGGGTTTACTCTGTCATCATCTACCAGCAGAGACAGAAACCACTGTGGAGGAGATGAGACTCCTAAGAGAGAGACAGAGAGACAGAGAGAGAGAGAGAGAGAGACAGAGAGAGAGTGAGAGACAGAGAGAGAGAGAGAGACAGAGAGAGAGTGAGAGACAGAGAGAGAGTGAGAGACAGAGAGCGAGAGAGACAGACAGAGAGAGAGACAGAGAGAGAGAGAGACAGAGAGACTGAGAGCGCACAGAGTTATTGAAGAGAGTGAAGCACTGGCCTGAATGTGAGGTAGATTTTTTTTCAGCTATAATTTAAAAAAAACTGTTTTATTGTCACGTACACCAGATAGGTGCAGTGAAATGTGCTGTTTTACAGGGCCATAGTAACAGGGTGACGCTGGTACAAATTAGGGTTAAGTGCCTTGCTCAAGGGCACCTCAACATAATTTTCACATTGTCGGCTTCAGTTTTCAGAGACCTTTGGGTTAATGATCCTACGCTCTAACCGCTAGGCTATCAACTGATAATAACACACAGTAAGAGATTGACTGGCATCATGATGCCAATAACAGTACTATGCAGAGAGATATGTGTGGTTCTACACCATGAAGCTGGTTGAGAGAATCAATCAATCAATCAAATTTATTTATAAAGCCCTTCTTACATCAGCTGATGTCACAAAGTGCTGTACAGAATTCCAGCCTAAAACTCTCTAGAAAGGCCAGAACCTAGGAAGAAACCTAGAGAGGAACCAGGCTATGAGGGGTGGCCAGTCCTCTTCTGGCTGTGTCAGGTGGAGATTATAACAGAACATGGCCAAGATATTCAAATGTTCATAGATGACCAGCAGGAGATTATAACAGAACATGGCCAAGATATTCAAATGTTCATAGATGACCAGCAGGAGATTATAACAGAACATGGCCAAGATATTCAAATGTTCATAGATGACCAGCATGGTCCAATAATAATAAACTGGAGCAGCAGCACGGCCAGGTGGACTGAGGACAGCAAGGAGTCATCAGACCAGGTAGACCTGAGGCATGGTCCTAGGGCCAGGTGGACTGGGGACAGCAAGGAGTCATCAGACCAGGTAGACCTGAGGCATGGCTCTAGGGCCAGGTGGACTGGGGACAGCAAGGAGTCATCAGACCAGGTAGTCCTGAGGCATGGTCCTAGGGCCAGGTGGACTGGGGACAGCAAGGAGTCATCAGGCCAGGTAGACCTGAGGCATGGTCCTAGGGCCAGGTGGACTGGGAACAGCAAGGAGTCATCAGACCAGGTAGACCTGAGGCATGGTCCTAGGGCCAGGTGGACTGGGGACAGCAAGGAGTCATCAGATCAGGTAGACCTGAGGCATGGTCCTAGGGCTCAGGTGGACTGGGGACAGCAAGGAGTCATCAGACCAGGTAGACCTGAGGCATGGACCTAGGGCCAGGTGGACTGGGGACAGCAAGGCGTCATCAGACCAGGTAGACCTGAGGCATGGTCCTAGGGCCAGGTGGACTGGGAACAGCAAGGAGTCATCAGACCAGGTAGACCTGAGGCATGGTCTTAGGGCCAGGTGGACTGGGGACAGCAAGGAGTCATCAGACCAGGTAGACCTGAGGCATGGTCCTAGGGCCAGGTGGACTGGGGACAGCAAGGAGTCATCAGACCAGGTAGACCTGAGGCATGGTCCTAGGGCCAGGTGGACTGGGGACAGCAAGGAGTCATCAGACCAGGTAGACCTGAGGCATGGTCCTAGGGCCAGGTGGACTGGGGACAGCAAGGAGTCATCAGACCAGGTAGTCCTGGGGCATGGTCCTAGGGTTTAGGTCCTCCGAGAGAGAGAGAGAAAGAAAGAAAGAAAGAGAGAATTAGAGAGAGCATACTTAAATTCGCACAGGACACAGGATAAGACAGGAGAAATACTCCAGATATAACAGACTGACCCTAGCCTTCCGACACATAAACTTGCCAAGAATGTGCAAAGCTGCCATCAAGGCAAAGGGTGGCTACTTTGAACAATCTCAAATATAAAATATATTTTGATTTGTTTAACACTTTTTTGGTTACTACATGAATCCGTATGTGTATTTGATGTCTTCACTATTATTCTATAATGTAGAAAATTAAGAAAAATCCTTGAATGAGTCGGTGTTCTAAAACTTTTGACCAGTAGTGTACATTTGGTCATGTAGTTTACCTTTTCTAATCATTTGATAGAACCTACTGGAAATGTCCTCTGTTCTAGAATGTTATCATATAACCTACTGGAAATGTCCTCTATTCTAGAATGTTATCATAGAACCTACTGGAAATGTCCTCTGTTCTAGAATGTTATCATAGAACCTACTGGAATTGTCCTCTGTTCTAGAATGTTATCATAGAACCTACTGGAAATGCCCTCTGTTCCATAATGTTATAATAGAACCTGCTGGAAATGTCCTTGTTCTAGAGTGTTATCGTAGAACCACAGCTCTCTCTAGTCCTCTGTTCTAGAATGTTATCATAGAACCACAGCTCTCTCTAGTCCTCTGTTCTAGAATGTTATCATAGAACCACAGCTCTCTCTAGTCCTCTGTTCTAGAATGTTATCATAGAACCACATCTCTCTCTAGTCCTCTGTTCTAGAATGTTATCATAGAACCACAGCTCTCTCTAGTCCTCTGTTCTAGAATGTTATCATAGAACCACAGCTCTCTCTAGTCCTCTGTTCTAGAATGTTATCATAGAACCACAGCTCTCTCTAGTCCTCTGTTCTAGAATGTTATCATAGAACCACAGCTCTCTCTAGTCCTCTGTTCTAGAATGTTATCATAGAACCACAGCTCACTCTAGTCCTCTGTTCTAGAATGTTATCATAGAACCACAGCTCTCTCTAGTCCTCTGTTCTAGAATGTTATCATAGAACCACAGCTCTCTCTAGTCCTCTGTTCTAGAATGTTATCATAGAACCACAGCTCTCTCTAGTCCTCTGTTCTAGAATGTTATCATAGAACCACAGCTCTCTCTAGTCCTCTGTTCTAGAATGTTATCATAGAACCACAGCTCACTCTAGTCCTCTGTTCTAGAATGTTATCATAGAACCACAGCTCTCTCTAGTCCTCTGTTCTAGAATGTTATCATAGAACCACAGCTCTCTCTAGTCCTCTGTTCTAGAATGTTATCATAGAACCACAGCTCTCTCTAGTCCTCTGTTCTAGAATGTTATCGTAGAACCACAGCTCTCTCTAGTCCTCTGTTCTAGAATGTTATCGTAGAACCACAGCTCTCTCTAGTCCTCTGTTCTAGAATGTTATCGTAGAACCACAGCTCTCTCTAGTCCTCTGTTCTAGAATGTTATCGTAGAACCACAGCTCTCTCTAGTCCTCTGTTCTAGAATGTTATCGTAGAACCACAGCTCTCTCTAGTCCTCTGTTCTAGAATGTTATCGTAGAACCACAGCTCTCTCTAGTCCTCTGTTCTAGAATGTTATCGTAGAACCACAGCTCTCTCTAGTCCTCTGTTCTAGAATGTTATCGTAGAACCACAGCTCTCTCTAGTCCTCTGTTCTAGAATGTTATCGTAGAACCACAGCTCTCTCTAGTCCTCTGTTCTAGAATGTTATCGTAGAACCACAGCTCTCTCTAGTCCTCTGTTCTAGAATGTTATCGTAGAACCACAGCTCTCTCTAGTCCTCTGTTCTAGAATGTTATCATAGAACCACAGCTCTCTCTAGTCCTCTGTTCTAGAATGTTATCATAGAACCACAGCTCTCTCTAGTCCTCTGTTCTAGAATGTTATCATAGAACCACAGCTCTCTCTAGTCCTCTGTTCTAGAATGTTATCATAGAACCACAGCTCTCTCTAGTCCTCTGTTCTAGAATGTTATCATAGAACCACAGCTCTCTCTAGTCCTCTGTTCTAGAATGTTATCATAGAACCACAGCTCTCTCTAGTCCTCTGTTCTAGAATGTTATCATAGAACCACAGCTCTCTCTAGTCCTCTGTTCTAGAATTTTATCATAGAACCACTGCTCTCTCTAGTCCTCTGTTCTAGAATGTTATCATAGAACCACAGCTCTCTCTAGTCCTCTGTTCTAGAATGTTATCATAGAACCACAGCTCTCTCTAGTCCTCTGTTCTAGGGAAAACAGCTTAGGGATTTTTTCAAGCTGGAGTTTTGCAATGGCTTTATCTCTGTTTATATGCCAAATAAAATGGAAAATATTATTTTCCTTGGTAGTTTGAGGTGATTTCCCCCTAAATAAATATCTGGCACTCCCTTTCCATTCCTCCCTTTGGCCTCTAGTTTCTGACAAAAATATTTCAGTCAGTCAGTCAGTCAGTCAGTCAGTCAGTCAGTCAGTCAGTCAGTCAGTCAGTACTACATCTGTCTGTAGTAGTAGTTGGCTCTGTTATTCTCCTTGGTTTTTACAGTACTACATCTGTCTGTGGTAGTAGTTGGCTCTGTTAGTCTCCTTGGTTTTTACAGTACTACATCTGTCTGTAGTAGTAGTTGGCTCTGTTATTCTCCTTGGTTTTTACAGTACCACATCTGTCTGTGGTAGTAGTTGGCTCTGTTATTCTCCTTGGTTTTTACAGTACTACATCTGTCTGTGGTAGTAGTTGGCTCTGTTAGTCTCCTTGGTTTTTACAGTACTACATCTGTCTGTAGTAGTAGTTGGCTCTGTTATTCTCCTTGGTTTTTACAGTACTACATCTGTCTGTAGTAGTAGTTGGCTCTGTTAGTCTCCTTGGTTTTTACAGTACTACATCTGTCTGTAGTAGTAGTTGGCTCTGTTAGTCTCCTTGGTTTTTACAGTACTACATCTGTCTGTAGTAGTAGTTGGCTCTGTTAGTCTCCTTGGTTTTTACAGTACTACATCTGTCTGTAGTAGTAGTTGGCTCTGTTAGTCTCCTTGGTTTTTGCAGTACTACATCTGTCTGTAGTAGTAGTTGGCTCTGTTAGTCTCCTTGGTTTTTACAGTACTACATCTGTCTGTGGTAGTAGTTGGCTCTGTTAGTCTCCTTGGTTTTTACAGTACTACATCTGTCTGTGGTAGTAGTTGGCTCTGTTAGTCTCCTTGGTTTTTACAGTACTACATCTGTCTGTGGTAGTAGTTGGCTCTGTTAGTCTCCTTGGTTTTTACAGTACTACATCTGTCTGTGGTAGTAGTTGGCTCTGTTAGTCTCCTTGGTTTTTACAGTACTACATCTGTCTGTTGTAGTAGTTGGCTCTGTTAGTCTCCTTGGTTTTTACAGTACTACATATATTTGTAGTAGTAGTTGGCTCTGTTAGTCTCCTTGGTTTTTACAGTACTACATCTGTCTGTAGTAGTAGTTGGCTCTGTTAGTCTCCTTGGTTTTTACAGTACTACATCTGTCTGTAGTAGTAGTTGGCTCTGTTAGTCTCCTTGGTTTTTACACTACTACATATATTTGTAGTAGTAGTTGGCTCTTTGGTTTCAAGTCTCAAACTGAACTAAAGATCTACTTTCTCCCAGTTTGTCAGTTGTTTGCTGTTCCTCAAGAATATACAATATTGACTATCTTTGTAAAACACCTAACAACGTCGAGAGCAATCCTTGTGTCATTGGCTGTTTCAGGGGGAAGGTGGGAAGTGGGCTGAGGCCTCAGGGTTTTGAGTTTGGACTGTGGACTGGAAACCTTGCCTTTGTTCTCCTGTTGCTTCTCTCTCTTTCCTCTCTCCTAAGTTCGCTCTGTCTCTCTCTCGCTCTGTCTCTCTCTCGCTCTGTCTCTCTCTCGCTCTGCCTCTCTCTCGCTCTGTCTCTCTCGCTCTGCCTCTCTCTCGCTCTGTCTCTCTCTCGCTCTGTGTCTCTCGCTCTGTCTCTCTCGCTCTGTCTCTCTCTCGCTCTGTCTATCTCTCGCTCTGCCTCTCTCTCGCTCTGTCTCTCTCTCTCTCGCTCTGTCTCTCTCTCGCTCTGTCTCTCTCTCTCTCGCTCTGTCTCTCTCTCGCTCTGTCTCTACTTGCGGTGACGAGCGGGTTAAGGGTAGGAAATGTGCCGCGGGAATTAGAGGTTAGGGTCAGGTAGGAAATGTGGTGTTTCCAGAAATAGAGGAGGTATGAGGCATCTTCCATCCTCCGTCCTGATGGGAACTTCCTTTCTGACTGTCCCCCTGTCAGTCTCTCGGGGGGGGGGGGGGGGGTATCCTGGTCCTGCCCCTCAGCTCCTCTCTGTGTCAGCCTTATAACCTTATCTAGCCCCCCGGCCTCTTTCTGTGCTGGGTTGACCCAGTGTAAGGCCTCACAGGGCACTGTCCTGTGTTTGTTCACTAACCTAGTCCAGCCCCAGGCTTGTCTCTGTGTGGGGGACACTGTCCTGTGTTTGTTCACTAACCTAGTCCAGCCCCTGGCTTGTCTCTGTGTGGGGGACACAGTCCTGTGTTAGATCCACTAACATCTTCTCTCTGTGTGGAGGACACTGTCCTGTGTTAGATCCACTAACATCTTATCTCTGTGTGGGGGACACTGTCCTGTGTTAGATCCTAAACCAGCCATGTCCTGCCCTGGGCCCTCTCTGTGTGGGCCCTAAACCAGCCTGGTCCTGACCTGGGCCCTCTCTGTGTGGGCCCTAAACCAGCCTGGTCCTGCCCTGGGCCCTCTGTGTGTGGGCCCTAAACCAGCCTGGTCCTGCCCTGGGCCTTCTCTGTGTGGGCCCTAAACCAGGATGGTCCTGCCCTGGGCCCTACCTGTGTGGGCCCTAAATCAGCCTGGTCCTGCCCCTCTCTGTGTGGGCCCTAAACCAGCCTGGTCTTGCCCTGGGCCCTGTCTGTGTGGGCCCTAAACCAGCCTGGTCCTGCCCTGGGCCCTCTCTGTGTGGGCCCTAAACCAGCCTGGTCCTGTCCCTCTCTGTGTGGGCCCTAAACCAGCCTGGTCCTGCCCCTCTCTGTGTGGGCCCTAAACCAGCCTGGTCCTGCCCCTCTCTGTGTGGGCCCTAAACCAGCCTGGTCCTGCCCCTCTCTGTGTTGGCCTTTTTCGCCCCCCCCCCCCCTGGACCTTCTCTGGATGGGGGGTCCCCACTGTGTCAGGCCTGTATGCCCCCCCCCCCCCCCCTGGACCTTCTCTGGATGGGGGTCCCCACTGTGTCAGGCCTGTACGCCCCCCCCCTGGACCTTCTTCGGATGGGGGGTCCCCACTCTGTCAGGCCTGTATGCCCCAGCCATGCCTGTGTCAACCCCCTGGGTTGGCCCTCTATCTCTGAGTCTAAACCTGCGTTTATCTAGAGGCATGGTGATTGACCCCTCAGGACACAGGTCTGAATCACACAACCATATACCATCTACTGCATCTTGCCTATGCCCGCACGGCCATCGCTCATCCATATATTTATGTATGTATGTGTATAAGGTAGTTGTTGTGAAATTGTTCGATTATTTGTTCCACATTACTGGAAACTAGAAGCAGAAGCCCCAGGATAATATAAGGCAGTTTAACCTCCAGGACCAGGACAATATGAGGCAGGTTAACCCCCAGGACAATATGAGGCAGGTTACCCCCCAGGACCAGGACAATATGAGGCAGGTTCCCCCCCAGGACGAGGACAATATGAGGCAGGTTACCCCCCAGGACAATATGAGGCAGGTCACCCCCAGGACAATATGAGGCAGGTTAACCTCCAGGACAATATGAGGCAGGTTAACCTCCAGGACCAGGACAATATGAGGCAGGTTACCCCCCAGGACAATATGAGGCAGGTTACCCCCAGGACAATATGAGGCAGGTTACCCCCCAGGACAATATGAGGCAGGTTACCCCCCAGGACAATATGAGGCAGGTCACCCCCAGGACAATATGAGGCAGGTTAACCTCCAGGACAATATGAGGCAGGTTAACCTCCAGGACCAGGACAATATGAGGCAGGTTACCCCCCAGGACAATATGAGGCAGGTCACCCCCCAGGACCAGGAAAATATGAGGCCGACATAAGGCAGGAATAACCCCCTGGGAGAAGGGTCTGGGAACCATACCATTCACGGACCACCTCTGCTTCCCAATGCTCTCTTCCCACCTCAGTCCCACTCATTGTTTATTGTCTATCAGTAAAACCACACTGGACAAAACGTAATGTCATTCATCCAGCCAGCTTGGTGTAGGTGCCTTGCCTGCTTTCATTCCCCGGGTGGCGAAGGAAGATATGATTTTATCATGTGGGTTTTTGTGGGCTTTATTAAAGATATTGAATGTACACATTTGAGTGGTGAAGAGAAATAATGACTCATGTGGGACTTGATTAAAGAGCAGATGAACTGTCTATTGTACTGGGGTTCTTCACCAGCAGAGAGATAGGATGGATGACAGTACATTTCAATGTTATTGCTCCCATCCATATCAGTGACTAACAGGTGGAGGGATAAAGTGTGTGTGGAAAGTGGGAAAGGAAACAGAGCACTTGTGGAGAACATTAATACCATTAATAACAATAATAACGTTAATAACCTGTATGGTGTTGAATTAACATTAATAACATTAATAACATGAATAACTCAGACCTGTATGGTGTTGAATTAACGTTAATAACATTAATAACATGAATAACTCAGACCTGTATGGTGTTGAATTAACATTAATAACATTAATAACATGAATAACTCAGACCTGTATGGTGTTGAATTAACGTTAATAACATTAATAACATTAATAACTCAGACCTGTATAGTGTTGAATTAACATGAATAACATTAATAACATGAATAACTCAGACCTGTATGGTGTTGAATTAACATGAATAACATTAATAACATGAATAACTCAGACCTGTATAGTGTTGAATTAACGTTAATAACATTAATAACATTAATAACTCAGACCTGTATAGTGTTGAATTAACATTAATAACATTAATAACTCAGACCTGTATGGTGTTGAATTAACGTTAATAACATTAATAACATTAATAACTCAGACCTGTATAGTGTTGAATTAACATTAATAACATTAATAACTCAGACCTGTATGGTGTTGAATTAACATTAATAACATTAATAACATGAATAACTCAGACCTGTATAGTGTTGAATTAACATGAATAACATTAATAACATGAATAACTCAGACCTGTATGGTGTTGAATTAACGTTAATAACATTAATAACATTAATAACATTAATAACATTAATACCATTAATAACATTAATAACATTAATAACATTAATAACTCAGACCTGTATGGTGTTGAATTAACGTTAATAACATTAATAACATTAATAACTCAGACCTGTATAGTGTTGAATTAACATTAATAACATTAATAACATGAATAACTCAGACCTGTATAGTGTTGAATTAACATGAATAACATTAATAACTCAGACCTGTATGGTGTTGAATTAACATTAATAACATGAATAACTCAGACCTGTATGGTGTTGAATTAACATTAATAACATGAATAACTCAGACCTGTATGGTGTTGAATTAACGTTAATAACATGAATAACTCAGACCTGTATGGTGTTGAATTAACATTAATAACATGAATAACGTTAATAACATTAATACCATTAATAACTAAGACCTGAATGGTGTTGAATTAACATTAATAACATTAGTAACATTAATAACTCAGACCTGTATAGTGTTGAATTAACATTAATACCATTAATAACATTAATAACATTAATACCATTAATAACTAAGACCTGTATGGTGTTGAATTAACGTTAATACCATTAATAACATTATTAACATTAATAACATTAATAACAATAATAACATTAATAACTCAGACCTGCATGGAGTTGAATTAACGTTAATACTGCAAACTGCAAATTGACCTCAGGAAGCCCGAATAGATATGTTTGACTTTGTCTACGATCACGTGTCTCTCTATTATCCGTGGGAATACTTGGGAACTCATTTCTTAAATGAAAATCACTTGGAGCTGATTTCCTGGTGTTTTTACGGTCTTTTATGTCCAACAATGACAAATTGTTATAAAATAAAACATTTTTGAGAAACATTTGCTCAGTAACCAATCGCGGGCCGCCAGCTGGGGAACCCTGCAACACACTGTAAAGTTACAGTGCCCTTACGGCTGTCTCCACAGTGCCAGGAGTACAGGCCTACCACCGAGATCGACGCTAAACCATATCCTAACTACTACCTAGTACTAACATATCGATACAACACACTGTAAAGTTACAGTGCCCTTACGGCTGTCTCCACAGTGCCAGGAGTACAGGCCTACCACCAGGATCGACGCTAAACCATATCCTGACTACTACCTAGTACTAACATATCGATTCAACACACTGTAAAGTTACAGTGCCCTTACGGCTGTCTCCACATTGCCAGGAGTACAGGCCTACCACCGGGATCGACGCTAAACCATATCCTTACTACTACCTAGTACTAACATATCGATACAACACACGGTAAAGTTATGGTGCCCTTACGGCTGTCTCCACAGTGCCAGGAGTACAGGCCTACCACCGGGATCAACGCTAAACCATATCCTAACTACTACCTAGTACTAACATATCGATACAACACACTGTAAAGTTACAGTGCCCTTACGGCTGTCTCCACAGTGCCAGGAGTACAGGCCTACCACCGGGATCGACGCTAAACCATATCCTAACTACTACCTAGTACTAACATATCGATACAACACACTGTAAAGTTATGGTGCCCTTACGGCTGTCTCCACATTGCCAGGAGTACAGGCCTACCACCGGGATCGACGCTAAACCATATCCTTACTACTACCTAGTACTAACATATCGATTCAACACACTGTAAAGTTACAGTGCCCTTACGGCTGTCTCCACAGTGCCAGGAGTACAGGCCTACCACCGGGATCAACGCTAAACCATATCCTACCTACTACCTAGTACTAACATATCGATACAACACACTGTAAAGTTATGGTGCCCTTACGGCTGTCTCAAGGCTACTAGGAGTACAGGCTGAGCTGCCACTGAGATAAACTCAAACTAACCCTAAACACCTCTAACTCTGTGGCTGAGATTCAAATATTTACATCACATGGCCATGTCTCTATTGTTGCTCCTTGGGCAGCAGGATGTGAGGAATGTGGTCGTGTCTGTACAATGTCCTGTCCGTTCAGAAAACAATTGGGTTTTGATTGGCATGAAGTCCAAAAGTAAATGTTAGCGAAATCATCCGAGTGGTGTTGGTGCATTTGGTCTTATCTGTCATCTATGTCACAGACCTTCTAGTACGAGTCTTTATGAGTCTCTCCACGTTTCAAAAAAAGTTAGATTATCGGGAGGAGAATGGCTAAAATAAGTAGCTAGTGCTTTTTGTCATTTTCTGAAAATTGCTGGAGGACTAATTACATTTGCTATGGGAAATTACCCCCAAATTACCACAATGACCGAGATATACCTACTCTACAGCTATTATCTCTCTCTCTCTCTCTCTCTCTCTCTCTCTCTCTCTCTCTCCTCTTTCACCCTGCTCTCTCTCTCGTCTTTCTCTCTCTCTCTCTCTCTCTCGCTCTCTCCTCTCTCTCTTCTCTCTCTCTCTCTCTCCTCTTTCACCCTGCTCTCTCTCTCTCTCTCTCTCCTCTTTCACCCTGCTCTCTCTCTCTCGTCTTTCTCTCTCGTCTTTCTCTCTCTCTCTCTCCTCTTCTCCTCTCTCTCTCCTCTTTCACCCTGCTCTCTCTCTCTCTCTCTCTCTCTCTCTCTCTCTCCTCTCTCTCTCCTCTATCTCCTCTCTCTCTCTCCTCTTCTCCTCTCTCTCTCCTCTTTCACCCTGCTCTCTCTCTCTCTCTCTCCTCTTTCACCCTGCTCTCTCTCTCTCGTCTTTCTCTCTCTCTCTCCTCTTTCTCTCTCTCTCTCCTCTTCCACCCTGCTCTCTCTCTCTCTCTCTCTCTCTCTCTCTCTCTCTCTCTCTCTCTCTCTCTCTCTCTCTCTCTCTCTCTCTCTCTCTCTCTCTCTCTCTCTCTCTCTCTCTCTCTCTCTCTCTCTCTCTCTCTCTCTCTCTCTCTCTCTCGTGCTTACCTTGCTCCATTTCCTGAAACCATTAAACACAAAACCTCATCTTCAAGCACTATTTACATAAACCTCTGACTCCTCTCGCAAAATGAAACATAACGCCTCAAAACAGTGTTACCTGTTGTTCAAAATCAAACCCTGCTACAAATCACGAACAAAGTGATCAACATGATATACACTCTCAAGCAGACAGTGAACAATACACCGAAAAATAGAAGAATAGGGGTACATACAATTCTCAGGGAGAAGTACATTTTTTTATCTAAAAAAAAAAATCATATTTTTTCACATTATTATTATTATTATTTTGGAGTCAGTCAAAATCTATTGAGTAGTCAGTACTGTTAATAAATGGAAAGCACAATGTTCAGGGCCATACAATTCGTCCATTGTACAGTATAAAGCCCACAATGCACTGCACTGCAGTATCCATTCCCAGACTTTCTCCTTCCCACCTTCAACAACCTGTTTGCTCTCTGAACTGGCTCATATTGGTTCTGTCGCATCATTTGAAACAGGCTCAATCAATTTTGAGTGATTGTGTTCAATCAATGACATGTGTTCTCTATTTGTATTTGATTGTTGCCACTTGTGTTTACCAGTATGGATGACATGTGCATTAGAGTGCAGAATGTGTTTTGAGAATGAAAATGAGTTTAAAAAAAAAAGTCTAAAGTGAGATCTGCAAATTGTGTTTTATCACGTGAAATGGTTTAAGGTATTGACAACAGACTGCATAATTAGCTAAATGAGTCCAGGCAACTGAGAACTTTGTTCAACTAATGGGTTTTAGTGTTTTAGCAATTGAGAAAAACTGTAATAACAAACTCACACTGTAGATTGAACAGTACTGGAACATTTAACCTGAGAGACCAATGTGAGTAATGCCCATCATAAGAGAGCTGGGCTGCTGGGCCCACCTTTTAGACTGAAGTGCATAAGAGTCCATCACAGCTGTCGTGCTGTACAGACGGTTCTAGGTAACACAGCTCTTATTATCGATGTCTCTCATGGAGCTACTAACCACTCTAATAGCCTGGAAGAATGATATGTAGAATGAGGGGAGAGGAGAGTAGGCTGAGGTCATTTCAGAAACATCATGAAGGAGCTACTAACCACTGGAATAGCCTGGAGGATAACTGTTCTTAATATTTTGTAGAATCAGTGTATACGATTCTGTCTCCATGTGCATGGAGCTACTGACTGGCTGGGGGCTAACTGTTCTTAATATTTTGTAGAATCAGTGTATACGATTCTGTCTCCATGTGCATGGAGCTACTGACTGGCTTGGGGCTAACTGTTCTTAATATTTTGTAGAATCAGTGTATACGATTCTGTCTCCATGTGCATAGAGCTACTGACTGGCTGGGGGCTAACTGTTCTTAATATTTTGTAGAATCAGAGTATATGATTCTGTCTCCATGTGGAGGGAGCTAACTGACTAGCTGCGGGCTAACTGTTCTTAATATTTTGTAGAATCCGTGTATACGATTCTGTCTCCATGTTGAGGGAACTAGCTAGCTAGCTGCGGGCTAACTGCACCATCAAATCAAGTCAAATGTTATTGGTCACGTACACATATTTTGCTAATGATATTGCAGCAGAATGCTTATGTTTCTAGCTCCAACAGTGCAGCAATATCTAGCAATACAAAACAATACACACAAATCCCCAAAATAAAAATAAAGAATTTTCAGAACGAGCAATGTCAGAGTCCGGACTTTAAGTATACAGTATATTCCAGAATATACAGGATCTCTGTCAATCAGAGAACATTACTGCTGCAGATATTTTGTTGAATTATCGACAGTGAGAATGAATAGTGCTTATGTTTTATTTACCTTTATGTAACTAGGCAAGTCAGTTAAGAACAAATTCTTATTTACAATGACAGCCTACCGGGGAACAGAGGGCCTTGTTCAGGGGAACAGTGGGTTAACTGGTCTAGGAACAGTGGATTAACTGCCTTGTTCAGGGGAACAGTGGGTTAACTGGTCTAGGAACAGTGGGTTAACTGCCTTGTTTAGGGGAACAGTGGGTTAACTGCCTTGTTCAGGGGAACAGTGGGTTAACTGGTCTAGGAACAGTGGGTTAACTGCCTTGTTTAGGGGAACAGTGGGTTAACTGCCTTGTTCAGGGGAACAGTGGGTTAACTGCCTTGTTCAGGGGAACAGTGGGTTAACTGCCTTGTTCGGGGGAACAGTGGGTTAACTGCCTTGTTCAGGGGAACAGTGGGTTAACTGCCTTGTTCAGGGGAACAGTGGGTTAACTGCCTTGTTCAGGGGAACAATGGGTTAACTGCCTTGTTCAGGGGAACAGTGGGTTAACTGCCTTGTCCAGGGGAACAGTGGGTTAACTGGTCTAGGAACAGTGGGTTTACTGGTCTAGGAACAGTGGGTTAACTGCCTTGTTCAGGGGAACAGTGGGTTAACTGCCTTGTTCGGGGGAACAGTGGGTTAACTGCCTTGTTCAGGGGAACAGTGGGTTAACTGCCTTGTTCAGGGGAACAGTGGGTTAACTGCCTTGTTCAGGGGAACAGTGGGTTAACTGCCTTGTTCAGGGGAACAGTGGGTTAACTGCCTTGTTCAGGGGAACAGTGGGTTAACTGGTCTAGGAACAGTGGGTTAACTGGTCTAGGAACAGTGGGTTAACTGCCTTGTTCAGGGGAACAGTGGGTTAACTGCCTTGTTCAGGGGAACAGTGGGTTAACTGCCTTGTTCAGGGGAACAGTGGGTTAACTGCCTTGTTCAGGGGAACAGTGGGTTAACTGCCTTGTTCAGGGGAACAGTGGGTTAACTGCCTTGTTCAGGGGAACAGTGGGTTAACGGGTCTAGGAACAGTGGGTTAACTGGTCTAGGAACAGTGGGTTAACTGCCTTGTTCAGGGGAACAGTGGGTTAACTGCCTTGTTCAGGGGAACAGTGGGTTAACTGCCTTGTTCAGGGGAACAGTGAGTTAACTGCCTTGTTCAGGGGAACAGTGGGTTAACTGCCTTGTTCAGGGGAACAGTGGGTTAACTGCCTTGTTCAGGGGAACAGTGGGTTAACTGGTCTAGGAACAGTGGGTTAACTGCCTTGTTCAGGGGAACAGTGGGTTAACTGCCTTGTTCAGGGGAACAGTGGGTTAACTGCCTTGTTCAGGGGAACAGTGGGTTAACTGCCTTGTTCAGGGGAACAGTGGGTTAACTGCCTTGTTCAGGGGAACAGTGGGTTAACTGGTCTAGGAACAGTGGGTTAACTGCCTTGTTCAGGGGAACAGTGGGTTAACTGCCTTGTTCAGGGGAACAGTGGGTTAACTGCCTTGTTCAGGGGAACAGCGGGTTAACTGCCTTGTTCAGGGGAACAGTGGGTTAACTGCCTTGTTCAGGGGAACAGTGGGTTAACTGCCTTGTTCAGGGGAACAGTGGGTTAACTGCCTTGTTCAGGGGAACAGTGGGTTAACTGCCTTGTTCGGGGGAACAGTGGGTTAACTGCCTTGTTCAGGGGAACAGTGGGTTAACTGCCTTGTTCAGGGGAACAGTGGGTTAACTGCCTTGTTCAGGGGAACAGTGGGTTAACTGCCTTGTTCAGGGGAACAGTGGGTTAACTGCCTTGTTCAGGGGAACAGTGGGTTAACTGCCTTGTTCAGGGGAACAGTGGGTTAACTGCCTTGTTCAGGGGAACAGTGGGTTAACTGCCTTGTTCAGGGGAACAGTGGGTTAACTGCCTTGTTCAGGGGAACAGTGGGTTAACTGCCTTGTTCAGGGGAACAGTGGGTTAACTGGTCTAGGAACAGTGGGTTAACTGCCTTGTTCAGGGGAACAGTGGGTTAACTGCCTTGTTCAGGGGAACAGTGGGTTAACTGCCTTGTTCAGGGGAACAGCGGGTTAACTGCCTTGTTCAGGGGAACAGTGGGTTAACTGCCTTGTTCAGGGGAACAGTGGGTTAACTGCCTTGTTCAGGGGAACAGTGGGTTAACTGCCTTGTTCAGGGGAACAGTGGGTTAACTGCCTTGTTCGGGGGAACAGTGGGTTAACTGCCTTGTTCAGGGGAACAGTGGGTTAACTGCCTTGTTCAGGGGAACAGTGGGTTAACTGCCTTGTTCAGGGGAACAGTGGGTTAACTGCCTTGTTCAGGGGAACAGTGGGTTAACTGCCTTGTTCAGGGGAACAGTGGGTTAACTGCCTTGTTCAGGGGAACAGTGGGTTAACTGCCTTGTTCGGGGGAACAGTGGGTTAACTGCCTTGTTCAGGGGAACAGTGGGTTAACTGCCTTGTTCAGGGGAACAGTGGGTTAACTGCCTTGTTCAGGGGAACAGTGGGTTAACTGCCTTGTTCGGGGGAACAGTGGGTTAACTGCCTTGTTCAGGGGAACAGTGGGTTATCTGCCTTGTTCAGGGGAACAGTGGGTTAACTGCCTTGTTCAGGGGAACAGTGGGTTAACTGCCTTGTTCAGGGGAACAGTGGGTTAACTGCCTTGTTCAGGGGAACAGTGGGTTAACTGCCTTGTTCGGGGGAACAGTGGGTTAACTGCCTTGTTCAGGGGAACAGTGGGTTAACTGTCTTGTTCAGGGGAACAGTGGGGTTAACTGCCTTGTTCAGGGGAACAGTGGGGTTAACTGCCTTGTTCAGGGGAACAGTGGGTTAACTGCCTTGTTCGGGGGAACAGTGGGTTAACTGCCTTGTTCAGGGGAACAGTGGGTTAACTTCCTTGTTCAGGGGAACAGTGGGTTAACTGCCTTGTTCAGGGGAACAGTGGGTTAACCTTTTGGTTACTGGCCCAATGCTCTAATCACGAGGCTACCTGCTGCCTGAGGCCCATTAACTTTTTCCACATTTTGTTATGTAACAGCCTTATTCTAAAATTGATTCAATAATTTTTTCCCTCATCGATCTACAAACAATATCCCATATTGACAAAGCAAAGCAGCTTTTTTAGAAACAGGTTTTTAAAAACTGAAATATTACATTTACATAAGTATTCAGACTCTTTACTCAGGTCACTCCAGAGATGTTTGATCGGGTGTTAAGACTTGTCCCGAAGCCACTCCTGCGTTGTCTTGGCTTAGTGTAGGGTTGTTGTCGTGTTGGATGGGGACTGGGGGGGGGGGGGGGGGGGATTGGCAAGAAAAAGTATGTGAACCCTTTGGAATTACCTGGATTTCTGCATAAATTAGTCCAAATTAGATCACAACAATAGACAAACTCAGTCTGCTTAAACTAAAAACACACAAATTATTGTTTTTTCTTATCTATATTGAATACATAATTTAAACATTCACAGTGTAGGTTGGAAAAAGTATGTGAAACCCTAGGTTAATGACTTAATAAGAGCACCTCCTCCCAGCTGCCCACTGCACTGAGGCTAGGAAACATTTTCACCACCGATGAATCCATGAAAATTGAGAATTTCAATAAGCATTTTTCTATGGCTGGCCATGCTTTCCACCTGGCTACCCCTACCCCGGGTCAACAGCCTTGCACCCCCCACAGCAACTTGCACAAGCCTCCCCCATTTCTCCTTCACCCAAATCCAGATAGCTGATGTTCTGAAAGAGCTGCAAAATCTGGCCCACTACAAATCAGCTGGGCTATACAATCTGGACCCTCTCTTTCTAAAATGATCTGCCGAAATTGTTGCAACCCCCTTTACCAGCCTGTTCAACCTCTCTTTTGTATCGTCTGAGATGCCTAAAGATTGGAAAGCTGCCGCGGTCATCCCCCTCTTCAAAGGGGGAGACACTCTTGACCCAAACTGCTACAGACCTATATCTATCCTACCCTGCCTTTCTAAGGTCTTCGAAAGCCAAGTTAACAAACAGATTACCAACCATTTCGAATCCCACCGTACCTTCTCCGCTATGCAATCTGGTTTCAGAGCTGGTCATGGGTGCACCTCAGCCACACTCAATGTCCTAAACGATATCATAACCGCCATCGATAAGGGACATTACTGTGCAGCCGTATTCATCGACCTGGCCAAGGCTTTCGACTCTGTCAATCACCACATTCTTATCGGCAGATTCAACAGCCTTGGTTTCTCAAATAACTGCCTCGCCTGGTTCAACACTTCTCAGATAGAGTTCAGTGTGTCAAATCGGAGGGCATGATGTCCGGTCCTCTGGCAGTCTCTATAGGGGTCCACAGGGTTAAATTCTCGGACTGACTGTCTTCTCTGTATACATCAATGATGTCGCTCTTGCTGCTGGTGATTCTCTGATCCACCTCTATGCAGACGACACCATTCTGTATACTTCTGGCCCTTCCTTGGACACTGTGTTAACTAACCTCCTGACGAGCTTCAATGCCATACAACTCTCCTTCCGTGGCCACCAACTGCTCTTAAATGCAAGTAAAACTAAATGCATGCTCTTCAACCGATCGCTACCAGCACCTGACCGCCCGTCCAGCATCCCTACTCTGGACGGTTCTGACTTAGCATATGTGGACAACTACAAATACCTAGGTGTCTGGTTAGACTGTAAACTCTCCTTCCAGACTCACATTAAGCATCTCCAATCCAAAATTAAGTCTAGAATCGGCATCCTATTTCACACAAAGCATCCTTGCCTCACGCTGCCAAACATACCCTCGTAAAACTGACTATCCTACCGATACTAGACTTTGGCAATGTAATTTACAAAATAGCCTCCAACACTCTATTCAGCAAATTGGATGCAGTCTATCACAGTGCCATCCGTTTTGTCACCAAAGTCCCATATTCTACCCACCACTGCGACCTGTATGCTCTCGTTGGCTGGCCCTCGCTTCATATTCGTTGCCAAACCTACTGGCTCCAGGTCATCTATAAGTCTTTGCTAGTTAAAGCCCCGCCTTATCTCAGCTCACTGGTCACCATAGCAGCACCCACCCGTAGCACACGCTCCAGCAGGTATATCTCACTGGTCACCCCCAAAGCCAGTTCCTCCTTTGGCCGCCTTTTCTTCCAGTTCTCTGCTGCCAATGACTGGAACTGCAAAAATCACTGAAGCTGGAGATTCCCATCTCCCTCACTAGCTTTAAACACCAGCTGTCAGAGCAGCTCACCAATCACTGCACCTGTACATAGCCCATCTGTAAATAGCCCATCAAACTTCCTCATCCCCATACTGTATTTATTTATTTATCTTGCTCCTTTTTACCCCAGTATCTCTACTTGCACATTCATCTTCTGCACATCTACCATTCCAGTGTTTAATTGCTATATTGTAATTACTTGGTCTATTTATTGCCTTACCTCCCTTATCTTACCTCATTTGCACGCACTGTATATAGACTTTTATTATTGACTGTATGTTTGTTATTGACTGTATGTTTGTTTTACTCCATGTGTAACTCTGTGTTGTTGTATGTGTCAAACTGCTTTGCTTTATCTTGGCCAGGTCACAGTTGTAAATGAGAACTTGTTCTCAACTAGCCTACCTGGTTAAATAAAGGTGAAATAACAATTTTTATTTAAAAAAAATCTAATTGGTGTCAGGAGTCAACTAACCTGGGAGTCGAATCAATGAGACGAGATTGGAGATGTTGGATAGAGCTGCCCTGCCAATACAAAACCATTTTGAGTTTGCAATTCAGAAGAAGCCTGATGTGAACCATGCCTCAAACAAAAGAGATTCCTTGCATAAAGCTGGAAAGGGTTACTAAAGTATCTCTAACAGCCAGTCCAGGGGTAAGACAAATGATCTATAAATGGAGAACTTCCAGCACTGTTGCTGCCGTCCTGCAAAGATGACTGCAGCAGAGCGCAGGATGCTCACTGAGGTTAAGAAGAATCCTAGAGTGTCAGCTAAAGACTTACAGAAATCTCTGGAAGATGCTAACATCTCTGTTGCTCACTAAACAAGAATGGTGTTCATGGGAGGACACCACAGAAGAAGCCACTGCTGTCAAAAAAAAACATTGCTGCACGTCTGAAGTTCACAAAAGAGAACCTGGATGTTCCACAGCTCTACTGGCCAACTATTCTGTGGACAGATGAAACTAAAGTTGAGTTTGGAAGGAACACACAACACTATGTGTGGAGTAAAAAGGCACAGCACACAAACAACAAAAAATCCCAGAAATCCAGGTAATTTTAAAGGGTTCACATACGTTTTCTTCCACCTGTATGTATATAGTGGTGTGAATAGACAGTAGTTAAATATAATGGTGTGAATAGACAGTAGTTATATATAATGGTGTGTATAGACAGTAGTTATATAGGATGGTGTGAATAGACAGTAGTTATATAGGATGGTGTGTATAGACAGTAGTTATATAGGATGGTGTGAATAGACAGTAGTTAAATATAATGGTGTGTATAGACAGTAGTTATATAGGATGGTGTGAATAGACAGTAGTTAAATATAATGGTGTGTATAGACAGTAGTTATATAGGATGGTGTGTATAGACAGTAGTTATATAGGATGGTGTGAATAGACAGTAGTTAAATATAATGGTGTGTATAGACAGTAGTTATATAGGATGGTGTGTATAGACAGTAGTTATATAGGATGGTGTGTATAGACAGTAGTTATATAGGATGGTGTGAATAGACAGTAGTTATATAGGATGGTGTGTATAGACAGTATAGACAGTAGTGATATAGGATGGTGTGTATAGACAGTATAGACAGTAGTTATATAGGATGGTGTGTATAGACAGTAGTTAAATATAGGATGGTGTATATAGACAGTAGTTATATAGGATGGTGTGAATAGACAGTAGTTAAATATAATGGTGTGTATAGACAGTAGTTATATAGGATGGTGTGTATAGACAGTAGTTATATAGGATGGTGTGTATAGACAGTAGTTATGTAGGATGGTGTGTATAGACAGTAGTTATATAGGATGGTGTGAATAGACAGTAGTTAAATATAATGGTGTGTATAGACAGTAGTTAAATATAATGGTGTGTATAGACAGTAGTTATATAGGATGGTGTGTATAGACAGTAGTTATATAGGATGGTGTGTATAGACAGTAGTTATATAGGATGGTGTGAATAGACAGTAGTTATATAGGATGGTGTGTATAGACAGTAGTTAAATATAATGGTGTGTATAGACAGTAGTTATATAGGATGGTGTGTATAGACAGTAGTTATAAGGATGGTGTGTATAGACAGTAGTTATATAGGATAGTGTGTATAGACAGTAGTTATATAGGATGGTGTGTATAGACAGTATAGACAGTAGTGATATAGGATGGTGTGTATAGACAGTATAGACAGTAGTTATATAGGATGGTGTGTATAGACAGTAGTTAAATATAGGATGGTGTATATAGACAGTAGTTATATAGGATGGTGTGAATAGACAGTAGTTAAATATAATGGTGTGTATAGACAGTAGTTATATAGGATGGTGTGTATAGACAGTAGTTATATAGGATGGTGTGTATAGACAGTAGTTATATAGGATGGTGTGTATAGACAGTAGTTATATAGGATGGTGTGAATAGACAGTAGTTAAATATAATGGTGTGTATAGACAGTAGTTATATAGGATGGTGTGAATAGACAGTAGTTAAATATAATGGTGTGTATAGACAGTAGTTATATAGGATGGTGTGTATAGACAGTAGTTATATAGGATGGTGTGTATAGACAGTAGTTATATAGGATGGTGTGAATAGACAGTAGTTATATAGGATGGTGTGTATAGACAGTAGTTAAATATAATGGTGTGTATAGACAGTAGTTATATAGGATGGTGTGTATAGACAGTAGTTATATAGGATGGTGTGTATAGACAGTAGTTATATAGGATAGTGTGTATAGACAGTAGTTATATAGGATGGTGTGTATAGACAGTATAGACAGTAGTGATATAGGATGGTGTGTATAGACAGTATAGACAGTAGTTATATAGGATGGTGTGTATAGACAGTAGTTAAATATAGGATGGTGTATATAGACAGTAGTTATATAGGATGGTGTGAATAGACAGTAGTTAAATATAATGGTGTGTATAGACAGTAGTTATATAGGATGGTGTGTATAGACAGTAGTTATATAGGATGGTGTGTATAGACAGTAGTTATATAGGATAGTGTGTATATACAGTAGTTATATAGGATGGTGTGTATAGACAGTATAGACAGTAGTGATATAGGATGGTGTATATAGACAGTATAGATAGTAGTTATATAGGATGGTGTGTATAGACAGTAGTTATATAGGATGGTGTGTATAGACAGTATAGACAGTAGTTATATAGGATGGTGTATATAGACAGTATAGATAGTAGTTAAACAGGATGGTGTGTATAGACAGTAGTTATATAGGATGGTGTATATAGACAGTAGTTATATAGGATGGTGTGTATAGACAGTAGTTATACAGGATGGTGTATATAGACAGTAGTTATATAGGATGGTGTGTATAGACAGTAGTTATATAGGATGGTGTATATAGACAGTAGTTATATAGGATGGTGTGTATAGACAGTATAGACAGTAGTTATATAGGATGGTGTATATAGACAGTAGTTATATAGGATGGTGTGTATAGACAGTAGTTATATAGGATGGTGTGTATAGACAGTAGTTATATAGGATGGTGAGTATAGACAGTATAGACAGTAGTTATATAGGATGGTGTGTATAGACAGTAGTTATATAGGATGGTGTGTATAGACAGTAGTTATATAGGAGGGTGTGTATAGACAGTAGTTATATAGGATGGTGTGTATAGACAGTAGTTATATAGGATGGTGTGTATAGACAGTAGTTATATAGGATGGTGTGTATAGACAGTAGTTATATAGGAGGGTGTGTATAGACAGTAGTTATATAGGATGGTGTGTATACACAGTAGTTGGGTCCCCCCCCCGGCTGGTCTCCCCCCCCCCGGCTGGTCCCCCCCCCCTGCTGGTCCTCCCCCCCCCCCCCCCCTCCGTCTGCCCCCCCCCCCCCAGCTGGGTCCCCCCCCCCAGCTGGTCCCCCCCCCCCCCCCCTCCGTCTAGCCCCCCCCCCCGGCTGGTCCCCTCCCCCCCCCCGGCTGGTCCTCCCCCCCCCCCCCCCCTCCGTCTGCCCCCCCCCCTCCGGCCGCCCCCCCCCCCCCCCCCCCCCCCCGGCTGGTCCCCCCCCCCCCCCCCCCCCCCCCCCCCCCGGCTGGTCCCCCCCCCCCCCGGCTGCTTTAACAGCCTCCTGTTACGGCTCTGGTTGGGAGAAGGACACCAAGGCGCAGCGTACATCGTTTTTTTATTGATGACACCAACAACAAAAAAATAACAACAACAACAAAAACGAAAGGGAGCAGTTCTGTCAGGGAGCAGACACTAAACAGAAAACAAGATCCCACAACTGAAAGGTGGAAAAAAAGGCTGCCTAAGTATGATCCCCAATCAGAGGCAACGATAGACAGCTGCCTCTGATTGGGAACCACACTCGTCCAAAAACAAAGAAATGGAAAACACTGAATGCCCAGCTCAAATCACACCCTGACCTCACCAAACATAGAGAATAAGGTCAGGGCGTGACACCTCTACTCTGCTGGGAAGACTTTCCACTTGGCTCCCGAGTGGCGCAGCGGTCTAAGGCACTGCAGCTCAGTGCAAGAGGCATCACTACAGTCCCTGGTTTGAATCCAGGCTGTATCACAGTCCCATAGGACGGCTCACAATTGGCCCAGCGTCTTCCGGGTTTGTCCGGGGTAGGCCGTCATTGTGAATAAGAATTTGTTTTTAACTGACTTGCCTAGTTAAATAAAAGTTACATTTAAACAATAAAATTAAAAACAAGATGTTAGAACATTGCTGCTGGGACTTGCTTTCCATTCAGCCACAAGAACATTTGCTCTTCGAAAGCACTTGATGATGACAGAAGTGAGTGCTACGGGGCGACAGTCATTTAGTTCAGTTACCTTTTCTTTCTCGGGTACAGGAACAATGGTGGACATCTTGATGCAAGCCGGGGACCAACGTGCCCTCAGGGCACTTTACAGGGGTTGTCTCCCAAATAGCACCCTACTCCCTAGAAAATGCACCTAATTTGACCAGGGCCCTATACCTAGTGGGCCCTGTATATAGGGAATAGGGTGCTGTTTGGGACTCAAGCAGGTAATGGCATTCCAGAGCGACATCATTTATATCACATCTAACCACATTACCAGAGTTAATGAAACAGTGATGAATCAGGAAGCTATAGGCTTAATGATCATTTAAGAGGAAAGTGGAGGGAGGAGAGAGCAGAGAGAGCAAGGTGAAAGAGGAGAGAGAGGAGAGGAGAGAAGAGAGAGGAGAGAGAGAGGAGAGAGAGGAGAGAGAGAGAGAGAGGAGAGAGAGAAGAGAGGAGAGAGAAGAGAGAGGAGAGAGAGAGAGAGAAGAGAGGAGAGAGAGGAGAGAGGAGAGAGAGAGGAGAGAGAGAGAGAGAGAGAGAGAGAAAGATGGGAGAGAGAGAGAGCAGGGTGAAAGAGGAGAGAGAGAGAGAAGAGAGAGAGAGAGAGAGAGAGAGAGAGAGAGAGAAAGACGAGAGAGAAAGACGAGAGCAGGGTGAAAGAGGAGAGAGAGAGAGAGAGATAGAGAGGGACGGAGGGAGAAATAGGAGAGAGGGGACAGAGAGAAAAAGAGGAGAGAGAGAGAGAGGAAAGAAGGAGAGAGAGGGAGAGAGAGAGAGAAGAGAGAGGAGAGAGCGAGAGAGAGAGAGAAAGACGAGAGAGAGAGAGCAGGGTGAAAGAGGAGAGAGAGAGGAGAAGAGGAGAGAGAGGGGACAGAGAGAAAAAGAGGAGAGAGAGAGAGAGGAAAGAAGGAGAGAGAGGGAGAGAGAGAGAGAGGGAGAGAATTGAAAGACATTTGTCTGTCTGGGTGTTTCTCAGACCGGGTGGTGCTGGGGTGTGTGTCTGGGTGTATCTCAGACCGGGTGGTGCTGGGGTGTGTGTCTGGGTGTTTCTCAGACCGGGTGGTGCTGGGGTGACTGTCTGGGTGTTTCTCAGACCGGGTGGTGCTGGGGTGTGTGTCTGGGTGTATCTCAGACCGGGTGGTGCTGGGGTGTGTGTCTGGGTGTTTCTCAGACCGGGTGGTGCTGGGGTGTGTGTCTGGGTGTATCTCAGACCGGGTGGTGCTGGGGTGTGTGTCTGGGTGTATCTCAGACCGGGTGGTGCTGGGGTGTGTGTCTGGGTGTTTCTCAGACCGGGTGGTGCTAGGGTGTGTGTCTGGGTGTATCTCAGACCGGGTGGTGCTGGGGTGTGTGTCTGGGTGTATCTCAGACCGGGTGGTGCTGGGGTGTGTGTCTGGGTGTATCTCAGACTGGGTGGTGCTGAGGTGTGTGTCTGGGTGTTTCTCAGACCGGGTGGTGGTGGGGTGTGTGTCTGGGTGTTTCTCAGACCGGGTGGTGCTGGGGTGTGTGTCTGGGTGTATCTCAGACCGGGTGGTGCTGGGGTGTGTGTCTGGGTGTTTCTCAGACCGGGTGGTGCTGGGGTGTGTGTCTGGGTGTATCTCAGACCGGGTGGTGCTGGGGTGTGTGTCTGGGTGTATCTCAGACCGGGTGGTGCTGGGGTGTGTGTCTGGGTGTATCTCAGACCGGGTGGTGCTGGGGTGTGTGTCTGGGTGTTTCTCAGACCGGGTGGTGGTGGGGTGTGTGTCTGGGTGTTTCTCAGACCGGGTGGTGCTGGGGTGTGTGTCTGGGTGTATCTCAGACCGGGTGGTGGTGGGGTGTGTGTCTGGGTGTTTCTCAGACCGGGTGGTGCTGGGGTGTGTGTCTGGGTGTATCTCAGACCGGGTGGTGGGGGGGTGTGTGTCTGGGTGTATCTCAGACCGGGTGGTGCTGGGGTGTGTGTCTGGGTGTATCTCAGACCGGGTGGTGGTGGGGTGTGTGTCTGGGTGTATCTCAGACCGGGTGGTGGTGGGGTGTGTGTCTGGGTGTATCTCAGACCGGGTGGTGGTGGTGGGGTGTGTGTCTGGGTGTATTGTGCTGCTCTATTCCTGCAGATTGCCTTACAGCCATATATACTGTATATATATATATATTACAGCCCTTGAGCTAAGTGGAATACAGTGTCATTGAATGAATAACATTTGATAGCATTGGTTGATTACATCCTGCCGCTGTCGGGTTGAGTTCCTAATCGACGTGACACTGAGGAGGTTTGACAGAGCCGACAGGCAGAGCTTACTAAACCAATAACCACTAGTTGATATTTATTCGTATCTGAAATGTAAATCTGTTTCTCATCCAATTAAATCAGTGTTTTGAGTGTCAGTGTCAAATCATATGATTTTTGTTTTTGTTACCTGAGGTCTGGTGATTGGCTACTCTATGACTCCGCCCACCATTGACAGCCACAAAGAAGACCTCGTGATCCATGCAGATGAAACACTGACCATCACATGCAGGTAGAGTACAGTGTGTGTGTGTGTGTGTGTGTATTTCACAATCTGTCGCAGTCGCTAACATCACACACCAGACATTTGCACAGTACTAACCTGTTCTGATTGGTTAAAAACATAATTGACCCATCTGTGACCTCTCAGTTAACCTTTCCTCTGACCTCTAACCCCTAACCTCTGACCTCCAGGGGTCAGCGTACTCTGTCCTGGGTGTGGCCTGAGACGACCCTGGTGGGAGAGGAGCTGACTGACCGTCAGGCCGGACCCAGGCCCAGCAGGGCCCCAGGGAGAGAGGCCGAGACTGGGTCTGGAACCCCTGTTTGTACCCCCCGGGCTGGGGCTGGAGTTGTGGTAGACCACCCCGTGGCCGCGGAGGGGGCTGGTACGCCTGCTTCGGTCCCTGTCCAGAGAAGGGGAGTCAGCATCCTGGAGTGTCCAGGGGAGCCTGGAAGGCCGTATTGCAAGACCCTGGTTCTCACTGGAGCTAAAGGGAATGATACAGGGTACTACCGCTGTTACTACAGAGATGTCAAGGCTGTCATCGACGGGGCCACGGCTGCTACTCTATATGTGTTTGTCAGAGGTGAGAGGAGCGTGTTTTATACAGAGAGACAGATGGACGCATGCACACATCCTGTTGCTTTCACACACACCCACACACACACACACCCACCCACACACACGGATACAAGCATTCACACACACACACACACACACACACACACACACACACACACACACACACACACACACGGATACAAGCATTCACACACAAACACACACACGGATACAACACACACACACACACACACGCATGGTTTTTCGTCAGCGGCAGTGTTAGTCATCATCGTGGTCATCTCTTGTGTATGACTATCATTGTTAAAGTGATGCTCCAGAACTTTTGTATAATTTCAGCCAGTAGTTTTGAAAGTGGTGCTCATGAGCCAAAATGGGCTCCTGTTTCTTGTGTACTACATCATCCATTTGTGTACTACATCATCCATTTGTGTACTACATCATCCATTTGTCTACTACATCATCCATTTGTCTACTACATCATCCATTTGTG
This sequence comes from Oncorhynchus clarkii lewisi, assembly GCF_045791955.1. Lineage (NCBI taxonomy): Eukaryota > Metazoa > Chordata > Actinopteri > Salmoniformes > Salmonidae > Oncorhynchus > Oncorhynchus clarkii. The sequence goes on from NC_092160.1 coordinate 39,982,540, forward strand.
TACTACATCATCCATTTGTCTACTACATCATCCATTTGTGTACTACATCATCCATTTGTGTACTACATCATCCATTTGTGTACTACATCATCCATTTGTCTACTACATCATCCATTTGTGTACTACATCATCCATTTGTCTACTACATCATCCATTTGTGTACTACATCATCCATTTGTGTACTACATCATCCATTTGTGTACTACATCATCCATTTGTCTACTACATCATCCATTTGTCTACTACATCATCCATTTGTCTACTACATCATCCATTTGTCTACTACATCATCCATTTGTCTACTACATCATCCATTTGTCTACTACATCATCCATTTGTGTACTACATCATCCATTTGTGTACTACATCATCCATTTGTCTACTACATCATCCATTTGTCTACTACATCATCCATTTGTCTACTACATCATCCATTTGTGTACTACATCATCCATTTGTGTACTACATCATCCATTTGTGTACTACATCATCCATTTGTCTACTACATCATCCATTTGTGTACTACATCATCCATTTGTGTACTACATCATCCATTTGTCTACTATGTCATCCATTTGTCTACTACATCATCCATTTGTCTACTATGTCATCCATTTTGTATGATATGTTACGTCCTGCAATTTATTTTATTTAAAAAAAAAAATACAAATGCGATGCTTATGATATGATACGAATATAATTCAGACAATATGTTACAAATTTGTTTAGCTAAAGATCCTAGACTGCATCTTTAATCTATATGGTTCACCAACCTCACACACCAAATCACCCAAGACTTGAATGTGTTTTTATCTGTAAACCAAAGCAATCTGAAGTCTCCTCCGTCCAAGATATCGAGAGGTAGTTGAAATTCATAATTTCAGTGTGTTCCCGTTAAAGTGCCAGTCATTTGGCTCGCTAGTGATTGGTTAATCTGTTCCATCTCTGGACCTGAGCAGTGGCTGAGGTTTGGTTTATCTATCTATCCATCTATTTCAGTCCAGTTCTGTTGTTGTGCCTTGAGTCTGACCCTGTCAGCATCCCAAATATTTCCCTGCTCCCTATGGGCTCTGGTCAAAAGTAGTGCACTTTGTATGGATTAGAGTGCCATTTGGGATGCAGGCCCAGTCTTATCATTTCCACTTGGCTGTGGATCGTTAGTTATCCTGTGGGTCTTGAGTTTCTCTTTTCTCTCGCTTTCTTTCTTTCCTCTGGTTTCTCTTTGTCTTGGGAGGAGGACAAGAACTTTACAGACGTTTTGTCTGTCTCCCTGAAAACAGATTTAAAGAGTTTGCACAGTCCTAACACAGTTCTGATTGGTTAAAAAAACCTCCCTGTTTAAAGAGTTTCTGACACTAAAAGTCCATCCAGCAGTTATCTGCAACTGTTAGTCAGCCCAGCCCGCCACAGGAGTCGCTGGTGCGCGATGAGACAAGGACACCCCTACCGACCAAGCCCTCCCTAACCCGGGCGACGCTAGGCCAATTGTGCGTCGCCCCACGGACCTCCCGGTCGCGGCCGGTTACGACAGAGCCTGGGCGCGAACCCAGGACTCTGATGGCACAGCTGGCGCTGCAGTACAGCGCCCTTAACCACTGCGCCACCCGGGAGGCCCAGTTGTGGATTCTAACTAACTAACTAGATCCTGAGGTTGGTGTGAGGAAAATGACGTCTCACTCAACGTCAACAAAAAAAAGGAGATGATCGTGGACTTCAGGAAACAGCAGAGGGAGCACCCCCCTATCCACATCGACGGGACAGTAGTGGAGAAGGTGGAAAGTTTTAAGTTCCTCGGCGTACACATCACGGACAAACTGAATTGGTCCACCCACACAGACAGCGTCGTGAAGAAGGCGCAGCAGCGCCTCTTCAACCTCAGGAGGCTGAAGAAATTCGGCTTGTCACCAAAAGCACTCACAAACTTTTACAGATGCACAATCGAGAGCATCCTGTCGAGCTGTATCACCGCCTGGTACGGCAACTTCTCCGCCCACAACCGTAAGGCTCTCCAGAGGGTAGTGAGGTCTGCACAACGCATCACCGGGGGCAAACTACCTGCCCTCCGAGACACCTACACCACCCGATGTCACAGGAAGGCCATAAAGATCATCAAGGACAACAACCACCCGAGCCACTGCCTGTTCACCCCGCTATCATCCAGAAGGCGAGGTCAGTACAGGTGAATCAAAGCTGGGACCGAGAGACTGAAAAACAGCTTCTATCTCAAGGCCATCAGACTGTTAAACAGCCATCACTAACATTGAGTGGCTGCTGCCAACATACTGACTCAACTCCAGCCACTTTAATAATGGAAAAATGGATGTAATAAATGTATCACTAGTCACCTTAAACAATGCCAATTTATGTAATGTTTACATACCCTACATGACTTAACTCATATGTATATACTGTACTCTATACCATCTACTGCATCTTGCCTATGCCGTTCGGCCATCGCTCATCCATATATTTATATGTACATATTCTTATTCATTCCTTTACACTTGTGTGTTTAAGGTAGTTGTTGTGAAATTGTTAGATTACTTGTGAGATATTACTGCATGGTCGGGAACTAGAAGCACAAGCATTTCGCTACACTCGCATTAACATCTGCTAACCACGTGTATGTGACCAATACAATTTGATTTGATCGCTTGGCGGGAGCTGTACAACAGTGAGTGACTCATAAGGCTCCGATCTCTCGTTGTTGTGTGCGTGTAAACAAACACCTCGTGACTGGGTGCTACCAAAAACTTCATAATGAAAAATGATATGACAAGTGAAATGAAGAACGCAATCTTTATCTCCTAACGTACTGCACAAGATGACTGCAGGTATTTACTTAACAAGTAGCGACAAATATTCAAATATATTTAAAAAAACTTCAAAGTAATAGTTTCAACAGTATAGACTGTATTAAAAAAAACATCCTGTGGCTATTTTCCAAATACTCCGGTATACGGTATATTCGGTATACTGCCCAAGCCTACTGTTAGAGTTTAAAACGGTTGACTTTGATTTACTAAGTCTCTGCAGCTGTCTGAGGGTTGGAAGGTCGGACTGGGACCATACCAGTATGACCAGACTGAGGGTAGGACTGGGACCATACCAGTATGACCAGACTGGGGGTAGGACTGGGACCATACCAGTATGACACCAGACTGAGGGTAGGACTGGGACCATACCAGTATGACACCAGATTGAAGGTAGGACTGGAACCATACCAGTATGACCAGACTGAGGGTAGGACTGGGACCATACCAGTATGACCAGACTGAGGGTAGGACTGGGACCATACCAGTATGACACCAGACTGAGGGTAGGACTGGGACCATACCAGTATGACACCAGATTGAAGGTAGGACTGGGACCATACCAGTATGACCAGACTGAGGGTAGGACTGGGACCATACCAGTATGACACCAGACTGAAGGTCGGACTGGGACCATACCAGTATGACCAGACTGAGGGTAGGACTGGGACCATACCAGTATGACACCAGACTGAGGGTAGGACTGGGACCATACCAGTATGACACCAGACTGAAGGTAGGACTGGGACCATACCAGTATGACCAGACTGAAGGTAGGACTGGGACCATACCAGTATGACCAGACTGAAGGTAGAGCTGGGACCATACCAGTATGACCAGACTGAGGGTAGGACTGGGACCATACCAGTATGACCAGACTGAAGGTAGGACTGGGACCATACCAGTATGACCAGACTGAAGGTAGGACTGGGACCATACCAGTATGACCAGACTGAAGGTAGGACTGGGACCATACCAGTATGACCAGACTGAAGGTAGGACTGGGACCACACCAGTATGACCAGACTGAAGGTAGGACTGGGACCACACCAGTATGACCAGACTGAAGGTAGGACTGGGACCACACCAGTATGACCAGACTGAAGGTAGGACTGGGACCACACCAGTATGACCAGACTGAAGGTAGGATTGGGACCATACCTGTATGACACCAGACTGAGGGTAGGACTGGGACCATACCAGTATGACCAGACTGGTTAGTATCTTGGCAAGGAAGCAAAATACACAGCGGATTTAACTTCTTTAGGAAAACAGCCCCTAATGTTGGAAACGACCATCTCAATGTTTTCATCCAGATTCACATGTATTTATTTTCAGAACTAATATGGGGCCTAATGTTGAATTAAACCAACCATTAAGATAAGGTAAGAAACACATGACATGACCTTCGAAGATGGATGTGATTATTCTAGTCCTCTCAGTACAGATGATCTCCGGTGTCTTCCAACCCGGTGT
>NC_092160.1:39991828-39996828 GCF_045791955.1 Oncorhynchus clarkii lewisi
GGATAGTCTCGAACGGAGCTTGTTCAGTTTGTTCTCCAGTGATTTGGTGCCTCGGCAATAGAACGAAGGGTAGATGCGGTTAATTTACTCGCCGACGTACTTTCGTCAGGGTGCCCGCACGTCTTACACCATCTCTTCCTTTTCCGAGTCTTTGGGATTAGGGCCTGGTCCGGGGTGTGCAGAATGTCCTGTGCCCCTTACTGGTTGAAGTTGAAATCTTAATCAGAATGGAGGTTAGGGATTATTGCTGTTCTGATGTCCAGAAGCTTTTTTCAGTCATAGGAAATGGAGGACATTACATAACATTATATTTAAAAAAAATGTGAGATCAGCGGGAAAACCCCCCCCCCACCTAAAGTAGAAGAATTTATCAGGAGCCCGTAAAGCGGCAGCTATCCACCCTAGTTCCTATAGTATACTTATTTTGACCAGGGCCCATAGGCCTCTAATAGGGTGCCATTTTGGAAGTAGACAATGTAAATTGGTGATAGAAATGTCTGTGAAGTCTAGCCCCATGCAGTAACAATGATATACAGAGTGAAACATCAAGGTGATTTTCAGCGCAACACATCAGAGATACAGTACGTTCACCTATCAGACCGATATCCTGAGGTGAAACCATCTTACTGTTTTAATGAAGGCAATCAGGATCCTGTGGTTTCTAACTGTTATTGGTTGAGCTGTTCTATTGCCTTGATAAATAGTGCTAGCAAAGATTTTTTGTAACTAACCCAAGATAAACCACAGCCTGTCTTTTCCAACAGGAGCAAATTAATCAGAACAGAACAAGCAAGGAGGTGGGAAGAGCCAAGCAAGGAGGTTGTGCAGAGCCAAGCCCGAGCTAGCGAGATTTGTATTTGCATATTTACATTAGGGAACGCCTACTCTGTGAAGTGCGAGTGTGCAATAATTCAATTTTGCCCTTGCACTCCTTCAAAAACAACGCATTTTTTAAAACATAACCAAAGGCCAAAGTCTACAGAACGTTGTCCACTCTGTTTGTAACAGATTCTAGTTTTGAGAACAGAAAACAGTATTGAGATCAAATGTTTCATAGATGAGAAAATGAGCAGAAAATCGGCAGAAATCCATCTCGCTCCATCCTCTCCCACTGCCGGCCAATAGGCTTCCTCTCATCACCATATTTGGTAGTGAGAGGAAACGCCAACCGGATGCTTCACATTTTTACATCCGGGTGAAATATCTGGCTCATTGTTCTATCTGTGACACTAGGAGCACATTACTAGATTGCAATATTAGATACTTTAGAATGACACTCTGCAGGGGCCCTAGAGGCTGGTATATGGGTGATTTAGACACAGGGAGTTGGTGAGATGAGATGAGATTAGATTGTACTTTATTAATCCTTAAGGGTTGTGTGAAAATACTTTTGTTCCACCCAAACCGTAACACAAACGATCACGATCGACTGATTGTCTTCATTCTAAACGTGTATATTGAACATTATATTGTATATTATCTTTGTCGTTGTCCTCTGACTGCCTTGACTGTCCTGTCTCCATTCCTCCAGATTTGGAGCAGCCTTTCCTCAGGAGAAACAGAGGAAGCAACGGGGACCTGGAGACCATCTTCATATCAAGATCCTCCACTCACGTCACAGTACCTTGTCTAGTCACTGTGCCCGACCTCAATGTCACACTTTATCTGGTACCTTCACTACTCTGTTGTACTCTGCTATGTTCTACAGTACTATGCTGTGCTCTACTCTACTCTACTCTACTCTGTTGTACTCTGCTATGTTCTACTCTGCTCTGCTCTATTCTACTCTGTCTATTCTATTCTGCTCTACTCTGCTCTGCTCTACTCTACTCTACTCTACTCTACTCTACTCTACTCTACTCTACTCTACTCTACTCTTCTCTGCTCTGCTCTACTCTATTCTGCTCTATTCTATTCTACTCTGCTCTACTCTATTCTGCTCTATTCTATTCTACTCTGCTCTATTCTGCCCTCTCCTCTCATCCCTCTCTCCTCCCCTCATTCCCCTCTCTTCTCATTCCTCTCTCCTCGTCTCCCTCTCCTCTCATCCCTCTCTCCTCGTCCCCCTCTCCTCTCATCCCTCTCTCCTCTCATCCCTCTCTCCTCGTCCCCCTCTCTTCTCATTCCTCTCTCCTCGTCCCCCTCTCCTCTCATCCCTCTCTCCTCCCCTCATTCCCCTCTCTTCTCATTCCTCTCTCCTCATCCCCCTCTCCTCTCATCCCTCTCTCCTCCACTCATTCTCCTCTCCTCTCATTCCTCTCTCCTCGTCCCCCTCTCCTCTCATCCCTCTCTCCTCCCCTCATTCCCCTCTCTTCTCATTCCTCTCTCCTCGTCCCCCTCTCCTCTCATCCCTCTCTCCTCCCCTCATTCCCCTCTCTTCTCATTCATCACTCCTCATCCCCCTCTCCTCTCATCCCTCTCTCCTCCCCTCATTCCCCTCTCCTCTCATCCCTCTCTCCTCTCCTCTCTCCCCAGTGGGAGATGATACCTATGCTCCTGGAGGATGAGGGGATGGTGTGGGACAGTAAAAGAGGCTGGTCCATCCCTAGACAAACCTTAGACTCCAGACCTTTCCTCATTGGGATTTACTGCGAAGCTACACGACAAGGGAGACACTACCGCTCTACCCTCTACCTGGTGCAGTCCACAGGTAACTAACTATACACTACATAGTATACACTACCTAGTACACAGCCACCCTGCATGAAAAATATAACCTCTCCACCCTCAGGTTACCAGAATTCACACTACTGACTACATTCTACCTAGTATACACTACTAGCACAACTAGAGCCCTGAGTATCATGATGGCCGTACTGCAAGTCTCTATATCATTAGAGATGGCCATACTGCAAGTCTCTATATCATTAGAGATGGCCATACTGCATGTCTCTATATCGCTAGCTAGCTCCCACCCAGTACAGATACAGTATAATCTTCATACAGACGCTAGCTAGCTAGCTCCCACCCAGTACAGATACAGTATAATCTTCATACAGACGCTAGCTAGCTAGCTCCCACCCAGTACAGATACAGCATCATCTTTATACATCTTCACACATAGTTTTTAAGATGCCACATTTTTTTCCAATAAGAGCAGAGAGCCACTAATTGAGTTTCACAATTAGAGAGATGTTGGTCGAGCGCTGATACTATTAAAGTTGTCCTAATGACAGGGGAAAGGACTGGATTAATTCAGTTTGGTTTCCCCTATCAGGTCCTCACATATTAGGTGACGACAGTTTGGTTTCCCCTATCAGGTCCTCACAGATTAGGTGACGACAGTTTGGTTTCCCCTATCAGGTCCTCACAGATTAGATGACGACAGTTTTTTTCCCCCTATCAAGTCCTCACAGATTAGGTGACGACAGTTTGTTGGTTTCCCCTATCAGGTCCTCATAGATTAGATGATGACAGTTTGGTTTCCCCTATCAAGTCCTCATAGATTAGATGATGACAGTTTGGTTTCCCCTATCAACTCCTCACTGATTAGGTGACGACAGTTTGTTGGTTTCCCCTATCAAGTCCTCACAGATTCAGTGATGACAGTTTGGTTTCCCCTATCAAGTCCTCACAGATTAGATGACGACAGTTTGGTTTCCCCTATAAAATCCTCACAGATTAGATGATGACAGTTTGGTTTCCCCTACCAAGTCCTCACAGATTAGGTGATGACAGTTTGGTTTCCCCTATCAAGTCCTCACAGATTAGGTGACGACAGTTTGTTGGTTTCCCCTACCAAGTCCTCACAGATTAGGTGAAGACAGTTTGTTGGTTTCCCCTATCAGGTCCTCACAGATTAGATGACGACAGTTTGGTTTCCCCTATCAGGTCCTCACAGATTAGGTGACGACAGTTTGTTGGTTTCCCGTACCAAGTCCTCACAGATTAGGTGAAGACAGTTTGTTGGTTTCCCCTATCAAGTCCTCACAGATTAGGTGACGACAGTTTGTTGGTTTCCCCTACCAAATCCTCACAGATTAGGTGAAGACAGTTTGTTGGTTTCCCCTATCAGGTCCTTACAGATTAGATGACGACAGTTTGTTGGTTTCCCCTATCAAGTCCTCACAGATTAGGTGAAGACAGTTTGTTGGTTTCCCCTACCAAGTCCTCACAGATTAGGTGAAGACAGTTTGTTGGTTTCCCCTACCAAGTCCTCACAGATTAGGTGACGACAGTTTGAAAGGTGGACATTTAAACAGATTAGCTCAGCCTCTAGTCGACAGAGCTAGCCCACTCCAGCCAAAGACAATGGCTGTGCCTTTAGATTTGTTCAAATGCTTAGTTCAACCACCGTTCCTTACTTTGTTGAATTAATCACTGATCTCGAATGACTGGATAGGTGTAAACCTGGATAGGTGTAAAACTATGCAACTTTCACTGAACCAATGTTGGTAGATAGGTCATTTTCTTCAAAGAGACTCAACTCCTCTGGGCCAGCCAAAGAGACTCAACTTCTCTGGGCCAGCCAAAGAGACTCAACTTCTCTGGGCCAGCCAAAGAGACTCAACTTCTCTGGGCCAGCCAAAGAGACTCAACTTCTCTGGGCCTGCCAACGAGACTCAACCTCTCTGGTCCAGCCAAAGAGACTCAACTTCTCTGGGCCAGCCAAAGAGATTCAACCTCTCTGGTCCAGCCAAAGAGACTCAACTTCTCTGGGCCAGCCAAAGAGACTCAACTTCTCTGGGCCTGCCAACGAGACTCAACCTCTCTGGTCCAGCCAGAGACTCAACCTCTCTGGGCCAGCTCTGTTTGTCATACACCGCAATGCCACTGTGGTGGTGTCGCCATTGACCTCTCTCACCCCCCCCCCCCCCCCTCCCGACAGGAAGTCAGGTTTACGACTTCAAGCTCTATCCAGAGGACTCGGTGGAGTTATTCGTGGAGGAAGCCCTGACGCTCAACTGTACCGCCACAGTGGAGTTTAACACCCTGGTCGAGTTCCAGTGGTCCTATCCTGGAAAACAGGTACGGTAGTAAAAAATAAAAAAAAAGAGAAA
>NC_092160.1:39999328-40011828 GCF_045791955.1 Oncorhynchus clarkii lewisi
TGCCATGGAACATTAACTATCTGCCATGGAAAATTAACTATCTGATATGGAACATTAACTATCTGATATGGAACATTAACTAAATGGAACATTAACTATCTGCCATTGAACATTAACTATCTGATATGGAACATTAACTATCTGATATGGAACATTAACTATCTGCCATGGAACATTAACTATCTGATATGGAACATTAACTATCTGATATGGAACATTAACTATCTGATATGGAACATTAACTATATGGAACATTAACTATCTGGAACATTAACTATCTGATATGGAACATTAACTATCTGACATGGAACATTAACTATCTGGAACATTAACTATCTGATATGGAACATTAACTATCTGGAACATTAACTATCTGATATGGAACATTAACTATCTGATATGGAACATTAACTATCTGGAACATTAACTATCTGGAACATTAACTATCTGATATGGAACATTAACTATCTGACATGGAACATTAACTATCTGGAACATTAACTATCTGACATGGAACATTAACTATCTGGAACATTAACTATCTGATATGGAACATTAACTATCTGATATGGAACATTAACTATATGGAACATTAACTATCTGATATGGAACATTAACTATCTGGAACATTAACTATCTGGAACATTAACTATCTGATATGGAACATTAACTATCTGCCATGGAACATTAACTATCTGGAACATTAACTATCTGGAACATTAACTATCTGATATGGAACATTAACTATCTGACATGGAACATTAACTATCTGACATGGAACATTAACTATCTGACATGGAACATTAACTATCTGGAACATTAACTATCTGACATGGAACATTAACTATCTGCCATGGAACATTAACTATCTGGAACATTTACTATCTGATATGGAACATTAACTATCTGCCATGGAACATTAACTATCTGGAACATTAACTATCTGACATGGAACATTAACTATCTGATATGGAACATTAACTATCTGGAACATTAACTATCTGGAACATTAACTATCTGATATGGAACATTAACTATCTGCCATGGAACATTAACTATCTGGAACATTAACTATCTGGAACATTAACTATCTGACATGGAACATTAACTATCTGACATGGAACATTAACTATCTGCCATGGAACATTAACTATCTGGAACATTAACTATCTGGAACATTAACTATCTGGAACATTAACTATCTGGAACATTAACTATCTGACATGGAACATTAACTATCTGATATAGAACATTAACTATCTGACATGGAACATTAACTATCTGGAACATTAACTATCTGACATGGAACATTAACTATCTGGAACATTAACTATCTGCCATGGAACATTAACTATCTGCCATGGAACATTAACTATCTGACATGGAACATTAACTATCTGACATGGAACATTAACTATCTGACATGGAACATTAACTATATGGAACATTAACTATCTGCCATGGAACATTAACTATCTGCCATGGAACATTAACTATCTGCCATGGAAAATTAACTATCTGATATGGAACATTAACTATCTGATATGGAACATTAACTAAATGGAACATTAACTATCTGCCATTGAACATTAACTATCTGATATGGAACATTAACTATCTGATATGGAACATTAACTATCTGCCATGGAACATTAACTATCTGATATGGAACATTAACTATCTGATATGGAACATTAACTATCTGATATGGAACATTAACTATATGGAACATTAACTATCTGGAACATTAACTATCTGATATGGAACATTAACTATCTGACATGGAACATTAACTATCTGGAACATTAACTATCTGATATGGAACATTAACTATCTGGAACATTAACTATCTGATATGGAACATTAACTATCTGATATGGAACATTAACTATCTGGAACATTAACTATCTGGAACATTAACTATCTGATATGGAACATTAACTATCTGCCATGGAACATTAACTATCTGGAACATTAACTATCTGGAACATTAACTATCTGACATGGAACATTAACTATCTGGAACATTAACTATCTGACATGGAACATTAACTATCTGGAACATTAACTATCTGATATGGAACATTAACTATCTGATATGGAACATTAACTATATGGAACATTAACTATCTGATATGGAACATTAACTATCTGGAACATTAACTATCTGGAACATTAACTATCTGATATGGAACATTAACTATCTGCCATGGAACATTAACTATCTGGAACATTAACTATCTGATATGGAACATTAACTATCTGACATGGAACATTAACTATCTGACATGGAACACTAACTATCTGACATGGAACATTAACTATCTGGAACATTAACTATCTGACATGGAACATTAACTATATGCCATGGAACATTAACTATCTGGAACATTTACTATCTGATATGGAACATTAACTATCTGCCATGGAACATTAACTATCTGGAACATTAACTATCTGACATGGAACATTAACTATCTGATATGGAACATTAACTATCTGGAACATTAACTATCTGGAACATTAACTATCTGATATGGAACATTAACTATCTGCCATGGAACATTAACTATCTGGAACATTAACTATCTGGAACATTAACTATCTGACATGGAACATTAACTATCTGACATGGAACATTAACTATCTGCCATGGAACATTAACTATCTGGAACATTAACTATCTGGAACATTAACTATCTGGAACATTAACTATCTGGAACATTAACTATCTGACATGGAACATTAACTATCTGATATAGAACATTAACTATCTGACATGGAACATTAACTATCTGGAACATTAACTATCTGACATGGAACATTAACTATCTGGAACATTAACTATCTGACATGGAACATTAACTATCTGGAACATTAACTATCTGCCATGGAACATTAACTATCTGCCATGGAACATTAACTATCTGACATGGAACATTAACTATCTGACATGGAACATTAACTATCTGACATGGAACATTAACTATATGGAACATTAACTATCTGCCATGGAACATTAACTATCTGCCATGGAACATTAACTATCTGCCATGGAAAATTAACTATCTGATATGGAACATTAACTATCTGATATGGAACATTAACTAAATGGAACATTAACTATCTGCCATTGAACATTAACTATCTGATATGGAACATTAACTATCTGATATGGAACATTAACTATCTGCCATGGAACATTAACTATCTGATATGGAACATTAACTATCTGATATGGAACATTAACTATCTGATATGGAACATTAACTATATGGAACATTAACTATCTGGAACATTAACTATCTGATATGGAACATTAACTATCTGACATGGAACATTAACTATCTGGAACATTAACTATCTGATATGGAACATTAACTATCTGATATGGAACATTAACTATATGGAACATTAACCATCTGGAACATTAACTATCTGATATGGAACATTTGTCTTCATAATGTTGTCACTTTGTTGTGAGGACGCCCTCTAAATTCATCTTTCAGAACCAGGTTTGTTGTGAGGACGCCCTCTAAATTCATCTTTCAGAACTAGGTTTGTTGTGAGGAGGCCCTCTAAATTCATCTTTCAGAACTAGGTTTGTTGTGAGGAGGCCCTCTAAATTCATCTTTCAGAACTAGGTTTGTTGTGAGGAGGCCCTCTAAATTCATCTTTCAGAACCAGGTTTGTTGTGAGGACGCCCTCTAAATTCATCTTTCAGAACTAGGTTTGTTGTGAGGAGGCCCTCTAAATTCATCTTTCAGAACTAGGTTTGTTGTGAGGACGCCCTCTAAATTCATCTTTCAGAACTAGGTTTGTTGTGAGGACGCCCTCTAAATTCATCTTTCAGAACTAGGTTTGTTGTGAGGAGGCCCTCTAAATTCATCTTTCAGAACTAGGTTTGTTGTGAGGAGGCCCTCTAAATTCATCTTTCAGAACCAGGTTTGTTGTGAGGACGCCCTCTAAATTCATCTTTCAGAACTAGGTTTGTTGTGAGGAGGCCCTCTAAATTCATCTTTCAGAACTAGGTTTGTTGTGAGGACGCCCTCTAAATTCATCTTTCAGAACCAGGTTTGTTGTGAGGACGCCCTCTAAATTCATCTTTCAGAACTAGGTTTGTTGTGAGGACGCCCTCTAAATTCATCTTTCAGAACCAGGTTTGTTGCTGGACAAAAGCGTGCTGACATTCTGTTTAGCCAATCAGCTAGCTAGATATTTTGCTGCAGTTAGCTATTCTAGCTTGCTGATGTTGATCAGACAAATCCCAAAGTGAACCCTGTTTCTGATGCATGTATTTTACAATACTTATTTGCTACAATACCTTGCTATATCAAGTTCAACTTTGTATTCCTTTTTGTTTGGATGTTCTCTCAGGTATAAAGGTGAGAAGTTGATCAGCCGTCGTCCAGAGTTCAACAGGATGCGTCTCCATCAGCACTATAACTTAGAGATCAGAGACGTTCACCCTGAGGATGCTGGGAACTACACCGTCCTCCTCAAGAACACCGCCTCCCCGCTGGAGAGGAGACTCACCATCACACTCATCATCAACGGTAACCATCCCCATAACCATCACATTCATCTTCAACGGTAACTATCACCATAACACTCATTGCCAACGGTAACCGTCCCCATAACACTCATTGTCAACAGTAACTGTCATCATAACCATCACACTCATCGTCAACGGTAACTATCACCATAACACTCATTGCCAACGGTAACCATCCCCATAACACTCATCGTCAACGATAACAACAGTTGAAGTCAGAAGTTTACATCCACTGAGGTTGGAGTCATTAAAAATAGTTTTTCAACCACTCCACAAATGTCTTGTTAACGAACTATAGTTTTGGCAATTCGGTTAGGATCGACTTTGTGCATGACACAAGGAATTTTTCCAACAATTGTTTACAGACTGATTATTTCACTTAAATTTTACTGTATCACAATTCCAGTGGGTCAGAAGTTTACATACACTAAGTTGACTGTGCCTTTAAACAGCTTGGAAAATTCCAGAAAATTATGTCATGGCTTTAGAAGCTTCTGACAGGCTAATTGACATGATTTGAGTCAATTGGAGGTGTACCTGTGGATATATTTCAAGGTCTACCTTCAAACTCAGTGCCTCTTTGCTTTACATCATAGGAAAATCAAAATAAATCAGCCAAGACCTCAGAACAAAAAAGTATAGACCTCCACAAGTCTGGTTCATCCTTGGGAGCAATTTTCAAACTCCTGAAGGTACCACGTTCATCTGTACAAACAATAGTATGCAAGTATACACACCATGGGACCACACAGTCGTCGTACCGCTCAGGAAGGAGACGCGGTCTCCTAGAAATGAACGTACTTTGGTGTGAAAAGTGCAAATCAATCCCAGAACAACAGCAAAGGACCTTGTGAAGATGCTGGAGGAAACAGGTACAAAAGTATCTATATCCACAGTAAAACAAGTCCATAACCTGAAAGGCCGCTCAGCAAGGATGAAACCACTGCCCCAAAACCGCCATAAAAAAAGCCAGACTACGTTTTGCAACTGCACTTGGGGACAATGATCGTACTTTTTGAAGAAATGTCCTCTGGTCTGGTGAAACAAAAATAAAACTGTTTGGCCATAATGACCGTTGTTCTGTTTGGAGGAAAAAGGGGGAGGCTTGCAAGCCGAAGAACACCATCCCAACCGTGAAGCACAGGGGTGGCAGCATCATGTTGTGGGGGTACTTTGCTGCAGGAGGGACTGGTGCACTTTCCAAAATAGATGGCATCATGAGGTAGGAAAATTATGTGGATATATTGAAACATCTCAAGACATCAGTCTTAAAGCTTGGTCCAAATGGGTCTTCCAAATGGACAAAGACCCCAATCATACTTCCAGAATTGTGACAAAATGGCTTAAGGATATCAAAGCCCTGACCTCAACCCTATAGAAGATGTGTTGGCAGAACTGAAAAAGTGTGTGCAAGCAAGGAGGCCGACAAACCTGACTCAGTTACACCAGCTCTGTCAGGAGGAATGGGCGAAAATTCACCCAAATTATTGTGGGAAGCTTGTGGAAGGCTATCCGAAATGTTTGACCCAAGTTAAATAATTTAAAGGCACTGCTACCAAATACTAATTGAGTGTATGTAAACTTCTGCCCCAATAAAAGCTGAAATAAATCATTCTCTCAACTATTATTCTGACATTTCACATTCTTAAAATAAAGTGGTGATCCTAACTGACCTAAGACAGGGAATTTTTACTAGGATTAAATGTCAGGAATTGTGAAAACTGAGTTTAAATGTATTTGGCTAAGGGGTTTGTAAACTTCTGACTTCAACTGTATAACTATTACAAGCATTGTCAACGGTAACTATCACCATAACACTCATCGTCAATGGTAACTATCACCATAACTCTCATCGTCAACGGTAACTATCACCATAACACTCATCGTCAATTGTAACTATCACCATAACACTCATCGTCAATGGTAACGATCACCATAACACTCATCGTCAACAGTAACTATCACCATAACACTCATCGTCAATGGTAACTATCACCATAACACTCATCGTCAACGGTAATTATCACCATCACACACATCGCCAACGGTAACTACCACCATCAAACTCATCGTCAATGGTAACTATCACCAATACACTCATCGTCAAGGGTAACAAATAAACAAATAACAAGAAACAGTTACAAATAAACAAAGCACCTGTGGGTAGAAGGCTCACCATCAAACTATTTTCAGCGGTGCAGTTGAACACACTCTCAGTGGTGTAATTGAAAACACACTCTCAGTGGTGTAGTTGAACACACTCTCAGTGGTGTAGTTGAACACACTCTCAGTGGTGTAATTGAAAACACACTCTCAGTGGTGTAGTTGAACACACTCTCAGTGGTGTAGTTGAACACACTCTCAGTGGTGTAGTTGAACACACTCTCAGTGGTGTAGTTGAACACACTCTCAGTGGTGTAGTTGAACACACTCTCAGTGGTGTAGTTGAACACACTCTCAGTGGTGTAGTTGAACACACTCTCAGTGGTGTAGTTGAACACACGCTCAACGGTGTAGTTGAACACACTCCCGTGGTGTAGTTGAACACACTCTCAGTGGTGTAGTTGAACACACTCTCAGTGGTGTAGTTGAACACACGCTCAACGGTGTAGTTGAACACACTCCCGTGGTGTAGTTGAACACACTCTCAGTGGTGTAGTTGAACACACATTCTCAGCTGTGTATGTGAACAGACACACACTCTAGTTGCCAGGTTCAATAAATCAAATGGAATATTCCCAAAAGGTTCAAGCTATATCAAGCATTTGTTAATATTAGATTTATGTATTTGACCATGGTCTGATACCCTGATTAGAGTCTCCCCCCGTCATTCTACCCCCCCCCCCCCACCCCACCCCAGTCCCCCCTCAGATCCATGAGAAGGAAATAGCGACACCCTCTAACCCGTATAGTCGTGGCAGCAGACAGACCCTCATCTGTACAGGATACGGACTCCCCGCCCCCAACATCACCTGGCAGTGGAGGGCATGGAGCCCCTGTGGCCTCAACAGCACCCAACGCCTGGAAGACAAACACCCACACCTGTAAGATACATCCACACCTGTAAGACACACCTACACCTGTAAGACACACCCACACCTGTAAGACACACCCACACCTGTAAGACAAACACCCACACCTGTAAGACACACCCACACCTGTAAAACACAACCACAACCATAACTATCACCATAACACTCATAGTTAACAGTAACTATCACCATAACACTCATCGTCAACGGTAACTTTCACCATAACACTCATCGTCAACGGTAACTATCACCATAACCATCACCATCCCACTCATCGTCAACGGTAACTATAACCATAACACTCATCGTCAATGGTAACCATCACCATAACACACATCGTCAACGGTAACTATCACCTTAACACTCATCGTCAACGGTAACTTTCACCATAACACTCATCGTCAATGGTAACCATCACCATAACACACATTGTCAACGGTAACTATCACCTTAACACTCATCATCAACGGTAACTATCACCATAACCATCACCATCCCACTCATCGTCAATGGTAACTATCACCATAACACTCATCGTCAATGGTAACCATCACCATAACACACATTGTCAACGGTAACTATCACCTTAACACTCATCGTCAACGGTAACTTTCACCATAACACTCATCGTCAACGGTAACTATCACCATAACCATCACCATAACACTCATCGTCAACGGTAACCATCCCCATCATACTCATCGTCAACGGTAACAAATAAACAAACAACAAGAAACATTTACAAATAAACACCTGTTGCATAGAAGGCTCACCATCAAACTATTCTCAGTGGTGTAGTTGAACACTCTCAGTGGTGTAGTTGAACACACACACACTCACTCTCGGTGGTGTAGTTGAACACACACACATTCTCAGCGGTGTAGTTGAACACACTCTCAGTGGTGTAGTTGAACACACTCTCAGTGGTGTAGTTGAACACACTCTCAGTGGTGTAGTTGAACACATTCTCAGTGGTGTAGTTGAACACACTCTCAGTGGTGTAGTTGAACACACTCTCAGTGGTGTAGTTGAACACACTCTCAGTGATGTAGTTGAACACACTCTCAGTGGTGTAGTTGAACACACACACTCTCAGTGGTGTAGTTGAACACACTCTCAGTGATGTAATTGAACACACACACACAACCCAGCCTGTAAAATCCACACGCACATACACGGTCTATGTAGCTCTAATCAGTTTTGTAGTTCTAGACATTTTAGTAGTTTTGTATTTGTAGACAGTTTTGTAGTTTGTTAGTTCTAGATATTTTAGTAGTTTTATAGTTGTAGACAGATTTGTAGTTTTATAGTTTTGTGTCGTTTTGTAGTTCTAGATAGTTTAGTAGTTTTCAGTGGTGTAAAGTACTTCAGTAATAATACTTTAAAGTACTACTGAAGACGTGTTTTGGCGTATCTGTACTTTACTATTTATATTTTTGACTACTTTTACTTTTACTTCACTACATTCCTAAAGAAAATATTGGACTTTTTACTCCATGTATTGTTCCTGACAACTCAAAATAGTCGTTACATTTTGAATGCTTAGCAGGACAGGAAAATCAAGAGAACATCCCTGGTCATCCCTACTGCCTCTGATCTGCTGGACTCACTAAACACACATGCATCTTTGGTAAATAATGTCAGAGTGTTGGAGTGTGCCCCTGGCTATCTGTAAATATTGTCTGAGTGTTGGAGTGTGCCCCTGGCCATCTGTAAATAATGTCAGAGTGTTGGAATGTGCCCCTGGCTATCCGTAAATCATGTCAGAGGGTTGGAGTGTGCCCCTGGCTATCTGTAAATAATGTCAGAGTGTTGGAGTGTGCCCCTGGCTATCTGTAAATAATGTCTGAGTGTTGGAGTGTCCCCTGGCTATCTGTAAATAATGGCTAAGTGTTGGAGTGTGCCCCTGGCTATCAGTAAATAATGTCTAAGTGTTGGAGTGTGCCCCTGGCTATCTGTAAATAATGTCCGAGTGTTGGAGTGTGCCCCTGGCTATCTGTAAATAATGTCTGAGTGTTGGAGTGTGCCCCTGGCTATCTGTAAATAATGTCAGAGTGTTGGAGTGTGCCCCTGGCTATCCGTAAATAATGTTTGAGTGTTGGAGTGTGCCCCTGGCTATCTGTAAATAATGTCTGAGTGTTGGAGTGTGCCCCTGGCTATCTGTAAATAATGTCTAAGTGTTGGAGTGTGCCCCTGGCTATCTGTAAATAATGTCTGAGTGTTGGAGTGTGCCCCTGACTATCTGTAAATAATGTCCGCGTGTTGGAGTGTGCCCCTGGCTATCTGTAAATAATGTCTAAGTGTTGGAGTGTGCCCCTGGCTATCTGTAAATAATGTCTAATTGTTGGAGTGTGCCCCTGGCTATCTGTAAATAATGTCCGAGTGTTGGAGTGTGCCCCTGGCTATCCGTAAATAATGTCCGAGTGTTGGAGTGTGCCCCTGGCTATCTGTAAATAATGTCTGAGTGTTGGAGTGTGCCAATGGCTATCTGTAAATAATGTCTGAGTGTTGGAGTGTGCCCCTGGCTATCTGTAAATAATGTCTGAGTGTTGGAGTGTGCCCCTGGCTATCTGTAAATAATGTCTGAGTGTTGGAGTGTGCCCCTGGCTATCTGTAAATAATGTCTGAGTGTTGGAGTTCTAGATCGATTTGTCGTTTTGTAGTTCTAGATAGTTTATTCGTTTAGAAAGTTGTGTAATTCAAGATCGTTTTGTAGTACTAGAAAGTTTAGTAGTTTTGTTGCGTATAAAACATTTTTTTCTTTTTTCATATACAGGGAGATGAGGCTGCAAATGTGCATGTGGCTATTTCTGTGAGAGAGAGAGAGTGAGCATGTTTGTGTGTGTGGCAGGTTCTGTGTGAGTGTGTGTCTGCCCGGGGATATTTCTAGGTCTGTGTGAGGAGAGGAGTGTGTGTGGACTAACAACAGGATGTATGGAGGGACAGAGGGCAACGCAGCATCACACCCACAGAGAGAGAGAGAGGGAATGAGGGCGAAGAGAGGGAGCAGTGTAGCATCCTCTGGCCATGAGAGATGGAGGGAGGTGAGACTGGATACTAACACACTCAGTGTTACACACCCTGGATACTAACACACTCAGTATTACACACCCTGGATACTAACACACCCTGGATACTAGCACACTCAGTATTACACACCCTGGATACTAACACACCCTGGATACTAACACACTCAGTATTACACACCCTGGATACTAACACACTCTGGATACTAACACACTCAGTATTACACACCCTGGATACTAACACACTCTGGATACTAACACACTCAGTATTACACACCCTGGTGACTAACACAGCCTGGTTGCTAACACACCCTGGATACTAACGCACTCAGTATTACACACCCTGGATACTAACACACACTGGATACTAACACACCCTGGATACTAACACACTCTTAATGCAATCCTTTCTCTGTAATTAATATTACCTGATTGAACTAATCATGTAAATGTAATTAACTAGAAAGTCAGGGCACCACGGAAGAGAGTTTATAGAGCTGTTATCTTCTGAATAAACTCTTAAAGACCTGGTAATCTTTTACATCAATAGCAGTCAACGTTAATCGTCACCTTATTTCAGTCTCATCTGAACATCGTAGAATTCTTGGTTATCTTCACAAACCCTGGCTAACAAGTTGAATCAGCAATACAACATTGGGTTAAATTGTTTATTTACTAAATACCTAACTAATTACACAGAATGAATCATACATTGATTACAAATGATGTCATAAAGGAAAATGTCCCTAGCGGACGGAACAGATATGACAGTTGGTTACACAAAGAAAATGGGGTTGGGTTTGAGTGAAAGAGCAGGAAGACTGAGGGAAAAGGGAGAAGCCATGCTATCGTAAATAAAGTATCTTATGCATTCTAAATTACCGCCCATTTGGAAAAGGAAATTGCAATAAATATTTACTCTAAACTGCTCTTCGGTATGTTGGTCATATATGCTGGTCTTGTTGGCCAACAGAGATCTTCCTGTCCTCGGAAGAATGTCTCTGGTGGTAAATTGGATACGTTGTAGTATCTTCGTTGTGTGTTAGACTGGGTTCGTTGTCCGTCCTTTCCTAGCCCACGTTTACAGCTGCTGTTGCTAGCTCAACAGCTAGGATGTCTCACTGCTTTAGTGAAAGAGTTCAAAGTTCATACCATTCACAACCAAAGCTCACGCTGAGGTTAGCTTAGTTCTGTAGTTGATATGTTAGTCCTTTTAATGTGGGACCGTCGTCCTCACATCCTCGGAACAGATAGTTACATTTTCGTCAAGGGCTTATATAGTGGAGGGTGAGAAGGGTGTGTTTCATAGTTTATAACCCATGTCTCTTCACAGGGGCGGGCCACTGATTGAGCAGAGCTCTAACTTTATGAAAACCCAAATCTCTCATTTGGAAGCTAAAATTAAATTGAATCTTTTCACAAATAGTGTCATATTTAAACATTTAAAATGCACAACAATTCTATGTGAATCGGATAACTAGAATGTGTAGACTTTCCCAGATACCGTTTAGGTCGTCCTGTCATCAGTCACAATGTCTCAGATGACAACCGAACTGACATCATATTCATTAAGTACCGACGCATATTTTCCACTGGTTGGGTTACCGAAATATGGTTCCTTCCCCCCACCGTTTGATGTTCCCAGACTCTCTATGTGTAACAAAGGCTATTCAAGAGTCCTTCAGTAGAGTCAAGAAAGGTATTTATGAGGGCGTCATAAACCTTATCCACAGCCCAACGTCATAACAACAGGGATGGGCAAACATGTTATTTATTTTACCTTTATTTAACCAGGCAAGTATGTTAAGAACTAATTATTATTTACAATGACAGCCTAGGAACAGTGGGTTAACTGCCTTGTTCAGGGGCAGAATGACAGATTTTTAC
>NC_092160.1:40016828-40076828 GCF_045791955.1 Oncorhynchus clarkii lewisi
GAACAGTAGTAACATCAGCCAGTAGAACAGTAATAACATCAGCCAGTAGAACAGTAGTAACATCAGCCAGTAGAACAGTAGTAACATCAGCCAGTAGAACAGTAGTAACAGCAGCCAGTAGAACAGTAGAACATCAGCCAGTAGAACAGTAGTAACATCAGCCAGTAGAACAGTAGAACATCAGCCAGTAGAACAGTAGTAACATCAGCCAGTAGAACAGTAGTAACATCAGCCAGTAGAACAGTAGAACATCAGCCAGTAGATAGTAGTAACACCAGTCAGTAGAACAGTAGTAACATCAGCCAGTAGAACAGTAGTAACATCAGCCAGTAGAACAGTAGTAACATCAGCCAGTAGAACAGTAGTAACATCAGCCAGTAGAACAGTAGTAACATCAGCCAGTAGAACAGTAATAACATCAGCCACTAGATAGTAGAATAGTAGAACATCAGCCAGTAGAACAGTAGTAACATCAGCCAGTAGAACAGTAGTAGCATCAGCCAGTAGAACAGTAGTAACATCAGCCAGTAAAACAGTAGTAACATCAGCCAGTAGAACAGTAGTAACATCAGTCAGTAGAACAGTAGTAACATCAGCCAGTAGAACAGTAGTAACACCAGCCACTAGATAGTAGAACAGTAGTAACATCAGTCAGTAGAACAGTAGTAACATCAGCCAGTAGAACAGTAGTAACATCAGCCAGTAGAACAGTAGTAACATCAGCCAGTAGAACAGTAATAACATCAGCCAGTAGAACAGTAGTAACATCAGCCAGGAGAACAGTAGTAACATCAGTCAGTAGAACAGTAGTAACATCAGCCAGTAGAACAGTAGTAACATCAGTCAGTAGAACAGTAATAACATCAGCCAGTAGAACAGTAGTAACATCAGTCAGTAGAACAGTAGTAACATCAGCCAGTAGATAGTAGAACAGTAGAACAGTAGTAACATCAGCCAGTAGAACAGTAGTAACATAAGTTAGTAGAACAGTAGAACATCAGCCAGTAGAACAGTAGAACATCAGCCAGTAGAACATCAGCCAGTAGAACAGTAGAACATCAGCCAGTAGAACAGTAGTAACATCAGCCAGTAGATAGTAGAACAGTAGAACAGTAGTAACATCAGCCAGTAGAATAGTAGTAACATCAGTTAGTAGAACAGTAGAACATCAGCCAGTAGAACAGTAGAACATCAGCCAGTAGAACATCAGCCAGTAGAACAGTAGAACATCAGCCAGTAGAACAGTAGTAACATCAGCCAGTAGATAGTAGAACAGTAGAACAGTAGTAATATCAGCCAGTAGAACAGTAGTAACATCAGTTAGTAGAACAGTAGAACATCAGCCAGTAGAACAGTAGAACATCAGCCAGTAGAACATCAGCCAGTAGAACAGTAGAACATCAGCCAGTAGAACATCAGCCAGTAGAACAGTAGAACATCAGCCAGTAGACAGTAGAACATCAGCCAGTAGACAGTAGAACATCAAACCAGTAGAACAGTAGAACATCAGCCAGTAGAACATCAGCCAGTAGAACAGTAGAACATCAGCCAGTAGACAGTAGAACAGTAGTAACATCAGCCAGTAGAACAGTAGAACATCAGCCAGTAGAACAGTAGAACATCAGCCAGTAGAACATCAGCCAGTAGAACAGTAGAACATCAGCCAGTAGAACATCAGCCAGTAGAACAGTAGAACATCAATCAGTAGACAGTAGAACATCAGCCAGTAGACAGTAGAACATCAGCCAGTAGAACATCAGCCAGTAGATAGTAGAACAGTAGTAACATCAGCCAGTAGAACAGTAGTAACATCAGCCAGTAGAACAGTAGTAACATCAGCCAGTAGAACAGTAATAACATCAGCCAGTAGAACAGTAGTAACATCAGCCAGTAGAACAGTAGTAACATCAGCCAGTAGAACAGTAGTAACAGCAGCCAGTAGAACAGTAGAACATCAGCCAGTAGAACAGTAGTAACATCAGCCAGTAGAACAGTAGAACATCAGCCAGTAGAACAGTAGTAACATCAGCCAGTAGAACAGTAGTAACATCAGCCAGTAGAACAGTAGAACATCAGCCAGTAGACAGTAGTAACACCAGTCAGTAGAACAGTAGTAACATCAGCCAGTAGAACAGTAGTAACATCAGCCAGTAGAACAGTAGTAACATCAGCCAGTAGAACAGTAGTAACATCAGCCAGTAGAACAGTAGTAACATCAGCCAGTAGAACAGTAATAACATCAGCCACTAGATAGTAGAATAGTAGAACATCAGCCAGTAGAACAGTAGTAACATCAGCCAGTAGAACAGTAGTAGCATCAGCCAGTAGAACAGTAGTAACATCAGCCAGTAAAACAGTAGTAACATCAGCCAGTAGAACAGTAGTAACATCAGTCAGTAGAACAGTAGTAACATCAGCCAGTAGAACAGTAGTAACACCAGCCACTAGATAGTAGAACAGTAGTAACATCAGTCAGTAGAACAGTAGTAACATCAGCCAGTAGAACAGTAGTAACATCAGCCAGTAGAACAGTAGTAACATCAGCCAGTAGAACAGTAATAACATCAGCCAGTAGAACAGTAGTAACATCAGCCAGGAGAACAGTAGTAACATCAGTCAGTAGAACAGTAGTAACATCAGCCAGTAGAACAGTAGTAACATCAGTCAGTAGAACAGTAATAACATCAGCCAGTAGAACAGTAGTAACATCAGTCAGTAGAACAGTAGTAACATCAGCCAGTAGATAGTAGAACAGTAGAACAGTAGTAACATCAGCCAGTAGAACAGTAGTAACATAAGTTAGTAGAACAGTAGAACATCAGCCAGTAGAACAGTAGAACATCAGCCAGTAGAACATCAGCCAGTAGAACAGTAGAACATCAGCCAGTAGAACAGTAGTAACATCAGCCAGTAGATAGTAGAACAGTAGAACAGTAGTAACATCAGCCAGTAGAATAGTAGTAACATCAGTTAGTAGAACAGTAGAACATCAGCCAGTAGAACAGTAGAACATCAGCCAGTAGAACATCAGCCAGTAGAACAGTAGAACATCAGCCAGTAGAACAGTAGTAACATCAGCCAGTAGATAGTAGAACAGTAGAACAGTAGTAATATCAGCCAGTAGAACAGTAGTAACATCAGTTAGTAGAACAGTAGAACATCAGCCAGTAGAACAGTAGAACATCAGCCAGTAGAACATCAGCCAGTAGAACAGTAGAACATCAGCCAGTAGAACATCAGCCAGTAGAACAGTAGAACATCAGCCAGTAGACAGTAGAACATCAGCCAGTAGACAGTAGAACATCAAACCAGTAGAACAGTAGAACATCAGCCAGTAGAACATCAGCCAGTAGAACAGTAGAACATCAGCCAGTAGACAGTAGAACAGTAGTAACATCAGCCAGTAGAACAGTAGAACATCAGCCAGTAGAACAGTAGAACATCAGCCAGTAGAACATCAGCCAGTAGAACAGTAGAACATCAGCCAGTAGAACATCAGCCAGTAGAACAGTAGAACATCAATCAGTAGACAGTAGAACATCAGCCAGTAGACAGTAGAACATCAGCCAGTAGAACATCAGCCAGTAGAACAGTAGAACATCAGCCGGTAGATAGTAGTCATTTCTGCTGTGTGATAACAAATGGTGGCCATTCAACATGTAGAAGTGGATAGAAAATGACGTCCAATGTTCTGTGGTCAGAAGTGATAGTTCAGCCACCTGCTGCTACTTACCCTTCATCAGTGTGTAGCAGGGGGGATGGAGAGGAGAGGAGATGAGAGGAGAGAGGAGAGGAGCAGGGGGCATGGAGAGGAGAGGAGAGGAGAGAGGAGCAGGGGGGATGGAGAGGAGAGAGGAGCAGGGGGGATGGAGAGGAGAGGAGAGGAGAGGGGAGCAGGGGGATGGAGAGGAGAGGAAAGAGGAGCAGGGGGGATGGAGAGGAGAGGAGAGGAGAGGGGAGCAGGGGGATGGAGAGGAGAGGAAAGAGGAGCAGGGGGGATGGAGAGGAGAGAGGAGCAGGGGGATGGAGAGTAGAGGAGAGAGGAGCAGGGGGATGGAAAGGAGAGGAGAGAGGAGCAGGGGGGATGGAGAGGAGAGGAGAGGAGCAGGGGGGATGGAGAGGAGAGGAGAGGAGAGGAGAGGAGAGGAGAGGAGAGGAGAGGAGAGGAGAGGAGAGGAGAGGAGAGGGGAGCAGGGGGATGGAGAGGAGAGGAAAGAGGAGCAGGGGGAAAGGGTAGAGGGAGCGATATACAGTATGTAGAAAATGGTGGTTGACATGATTCCTTAGTTATACTGCTGAACACACAAAGGAATCTCAGACACATCTTCATAACACACAATCACACAACACACACAGACACACACTCACACACACACACACACACACACACAGACACACAGACACACACTCACAAACACACACTCACATCTCAGAGTTCCTCCTCATCAGGGAGTCCTCAATCGTACATCCTGACACACACACAACTTCACTGACCTGTGTGTGTGTGTGTGTGTGTGTGTGTGTGTGTGTGTGTGTGTGTGTGTGTGTGTGTGTGTGTGTGTGTGTGTGTGTGTGTGTGTGTGTGTGTGTGTGTGTGTGTGTGTGTGTGTGTGTGTGTGTGTGTGTGCGTGTGTGTGTGCGTGTGTGTGTGTGTTTTTATCGCTTTGGTACAATTTTCACAAGTTTGTGGTTCATTTTCACAACTCTGATCAAATGCAGCCAGTCGTTCATTCTGTTATTATTCATTAATTTGGATTGTAAACATCTTTCACCACACAACCATTGATTCAAAATATATACGTTTATTGTGAAATGTAATGACAACATTGTTTTAATCACCAAAACACAACATAATGATATATTTTCAGTGTAGTCGTTTTAGCTACCAGTTAATCCAATAGCAAACAATGCAACATACACAACATGACCAAAAGTATGTGGACACCTGCTCTTCCAACATCTCTGGTCCCCCCTTTGCTGCTATAACAGCCTCCACTCTTCTGGGAAGGCTTTCCACTAGATGTTGGAACATTGCTGCTATAACAGCCTCCACTCTTCTGGGAAGGCTTTCCACTAGATGTTGGAACATTGCTGCTATAACAGCCTCCACTCTTCTGGGAAGGCTTTCCACTAGATGTTGGAACATTGCTGCTATAACAGCCTCTACTCTTCTGGGAAGGCTTTCCACTAGATGTTGGAACATTGCTGCTATAACAGCCTCCACTCTCCTGGGAAGGCTTTCCACTAGATGTTGGAACATTGCTGCTATAACAGCCTCCACTCTTCTGGGAAGGCTTTCCCCTAGATGTTGGAACATTGCTGCTATAACAGCCTCCACTCTTCTGGGAAGGCTTTCCACTAGATGTTGGAACATTGCTGCTATAACAGCCTCAACTCTCCTGGGAAGGCTTTCCACTAGATGTTGGAACATTGCTGCTATAACAGCCTCCACTCTCCTGGGAAGGCTTTCCACTAGATGTTGGAACATTGCTGCTATAACAGCCTCCACTCTTCTGGGAAGGCTTTCCACTAGATGTTGGAACATTAACGCAGGGACTTGCTTCCATTCAGCCACAAGAGCGTTAGGGAGGTCGGGCTCTGATGTTGGGGGTGATGAGGCCTGGCTCGCAGTCGGCGTTCCAATTCATCCCAAAGGTGTTCAATGGGGTTGAGGTCAGGGCTCTGTGCAGGCCAGTCAAGTACTTCTACACCGAACTTGACAAACCATTTCTGTATGGACCTCGCATTGTGCACGGGAGCATTG
This sequence comes from Oncorhynchus clarkii lewisi, assembly GCF_045791955.1. NCBI lineage: Eukaryota > Metazoa > Chordata > Actinopteri > Salmoniformes > Salmonidae > Oncorhynchus > Oncorhynchus clarkii. The sequence goes on from NC_092160.1 coordinate 40,022,593, forward strand.
TCATGCTGAAACAGGATAGGGCCTTCCCCAAACTGTGGCCACAAAGTTGGAAGCACAGAATCCTCTAGAATGTCATTGTATTCTGTAGCGTTAAGATTTCCCTTCGTTGGAACTAAGGGGCCCGGACCATGAAAAACAGCCCCAGACCATTATTCCTCCTCCACCAAACTTTACAGTTGGCACTATGCATTGGGGCAGGTAGCGTTCTCCTGGCATCCGCCAAACCCAGATTCACCCGTTGGACAGCCAGATGGTCAAGCGTGATTCTTTACTCCAGAGAACGCGTTTCCACTGCTCCAGAGTCCAATGGCGGTGAACTCTACACCACTCACACTTGTGTACTGCTGCTCTGCCATGAAAACCCATTTCATGAACCTCCCCACTAACAATTACTGTACTGACGTTGCTTCCAGAGGCAGTTTGAAACTCGATAGTGAGTGTTGACACCCGAGGACAGACGATTTTTGTGAGCTTGTGTGGCCAACCACTTCACGGCTGAGCCGCTGTTGCTCCTGGACATTTCCACTTCACAGTAACAGCACGTTTGAGATTGCATGGCTGTGTGCTCGATTTTATACACCTGTCAGCAACGTGTGTGGCTGAAAAATAATCCACTAATTTGAGGGGGAGTCCACATACATTTGTATGTATAATGTACATGTTTAAAATCACCCTTAGAATTGCTCAAAGTAGTATTCCGCAGTACTGTAAATTAGAGTAGACCATTTTCACATCTGGCAATACACCCCAACAAAATTACAGAAAATCTATATTTACCTAAAATCAGGGATTTCCTCGTTGTCTGATTCATTTTCAGTATCAGAGAGAGTCAACATGACACCCCAGAAAGTCGTCCTTCCCAACATGTTCAGTTCTTCATGAGATCTTTCCAAAAGAGCCACAGTAGAAAAAAATATCCACACACACTGAGCAGTTCATGTTATAGACAGAGACATGCTACATGGCAGACCAATCAGAACTCAACTCTCGGCATGTCCAGCCCATAAATTATCTCAGCCAATCAGAGATAGCGGAAGGTTTCCTGTATTTTTTCATGGCTAAAATCGTAATTTAACAATTGTATTCGTATTTACAGATGGCATCTCACTTTGTTATTAAGGCACATGAAAGTTCATATGTTCGAGCATATGAACTTTCATGTCTTCTTTATCGAAATGGGTTCTCTCTTTGGCCAAAGAAAACGCATTTCGACAAAGAAAACATTTAAAAACGCTCCTGTGAAGTTGTGGCCTGCGACATACGCCTTAGTTCTTGAAACGGATCACATATGACTGTAAATGTAATGGTAAAGCCTAGAGAATATCCTGCAGACGTTTTTCTTGGCGAAATGTTCTCATGACAGTCAATCTTTTCAGATTGGGGAGAACTAATCTGCAGCCTCTGCCATGGTAAGACCTCGGTTTAGCGCATGGTCCTCTGCTGTCTACCTCTCTGACAGGACCCATACCCACCTCTCTGACAGGACCCATGCCCACCTCTCTGACAGGACCCATACCCACCTCTCTGACAGGACCCATTACCCACCTCTCTGCTGTCTGCCTCCCTCTCTCTGATGTCTACCTCTCTGACAGGACCCATACCCACCTCTCTGACCGGCTCCTTGTCCAGGAGCTCTTGGGTTTCTTCCTCTCCCTCTTGCTGTCTCTCTTCCTCTCCCTCTTGCTGTCTCTCTTCCTCTCCCTCTTGCTGTCTCTCTTCCTCTCCCTCTTGCTGTCTCTCTTCCTCTCCCTCTTGCTGTCGCTCTTCCTCTCCCTCTTGCTGTCTCTCTTCCTCTCCCTCTTGCGGTCTCTCTTCCTCTCCCTCTTGCTGTCTCTCTTCCTCTCCCTCTTGCTGTCTCTCTTCCTCTCCCTCTTGCTGTCTCTCTTCCTCTCCCTCTTGCGGTCTCTCTTCCTCTCCCTCTTGCTGTCTCTCTTCCTCTCCCTCTTGCTGTCTCTCTTCCTCTCCCTCTTGCTGTCTCTCTTCCTCTCCCTCTTGCTGTCTCTCTTCCTCTCCCTCTTGCTGTCTCTCTTCCTCTTCCTCTTGCTGTCTCTCTTCCTCTCCCTCTTGCTGTCTCTCTTCCTCTCCCTCTTGCTGTCTCTCTTCCTCTCCCTCTTGCTGTCGCTCTTCCTCTCCCTCTTGCTGTCTCTCTTCCTCTCCCTCTTGCTGTCTCTCTTCCTCTCCCTCTTGCGGTCTCTCTTCCTCTCCCTCTTGCTGTCTCTCTTCCTCTCCCTCTTGCTGTCTCTCTTCCTCTCCCTCTTGCTGTCTCTCTTCCTCTCCCTCTTGCTGCCTCTCTTCCTCTCCCTCTTGCTGTCGCTCTTCCTCTCCCTCTTGCTGTCTCTCTGCTCCATGTCAAGTGAGCACTATGTGAAATCAATTAGCAATAATGAGGTGAAATCAATTACCCGTAATGAGTAGTCATTATGCGTGGTTATTATGTATCATACATGTCATTTACATGTTTATACTTTACAAACACATTTTGTTTCTTTAGTTCTCCAAATCCATATAGAGTAGACCAACCAGTTTAACATCTATAGGTTAACCAAACGGTTAATTGGTTAACCATTGAGCTCAGTTGGATTTAGTGATGACAATATAAAATGAGATGAAATGAAAAGTATTGTGAGCATTGCATTGTGAAAGGTATTTCGAGAGGAAACACCGATTAGATTCTGGTGAAAATGTGAATGTGTGATTGTTTTTTGTACTCAACTGAAAATGTGCTTAAAAGTTGTTTTTAGTTTTTAGTTTTAAAAACTCAGCCTTTTTGATGATCTTTGTACTAAGAGTTGTGAAATGTGACCACATACTTGTGAAAATAGTACCAAAGAGACAACAGAAACCCTGTAACGTAGGCCTATACCATGCCAGTCACAACACCAGCGTTCTTCACAAGGTAACACCACATCTTTAGGGTCGGCAGACCTCAGTCGTTGGTAATGAATCCGATTGTTTTCTGTGCTTCGTACACATTACAAACGCGCCCCGTTTCCCTCCAAAAGGACTCATAATAGTGTTTCTAATTTCATGTCTCATTGGAGCTGCGGTTCGTTTTCACACATTTTGGTTATGATACAAATGCTCTGCATTTCATTGCTTATCATTTACACTGTAGAAAAATGGTCTCTCCTTTGAATGTGAGGCGCGTCGCTCCGCTCGTGGTTCACATGTATCGCTGAGGGGGTGTCATCAGTGAAACATTCAACATATCCTTCCACAAGGACACAAAGGGCACCATATTCCCTGTGTGTCTCATAGATGATTGTCTCGTAGATGATTGTCTCAGAGATGTGTCTCATAGATGATTGTCTCGTAGATGATTGTCTCGTAGATGATTGTTTCAGATGATTGTCTCGTAGATGATTGTCTCAGATGATTGTCTCGTAGATGATTGTCTCGTAGATGATTGTCTCGTAGATGATTGTCTCGTAGATGATTGTCTCGTAGATGATTGTCTCAGATGATTGTCTCAGATGATTGTCTCAGATGATTGTCTCGTAGATGATTGTCTCGTAGATGATTGTCTCGTAGATGATTGTCTTATAGATGATTGTCTCATAGATGATTGTCTCGTAGATGATTGTCTCAGCGATGAGTGTCTCGTAGATGATTGTCTCATAGATGATTGTCTCAGAGATGTGTCTCATAGATGATTGTCTCATAGATGATTGTCTTATAGATGATTGTCTCATAGATGATTGTCTCATAGATGATTGTCACATAGATGTGTCTCATAGATGATTGTCTCATAGATGATTGTCTCGTAGATGATTGTCTCGTAGATGATTGTCTCATAGATGATTGTCTCATAGATGATTGTCTCATAGATGATTGCCTCATAGATGATTGTCTCGTAGATGATTGTCTCATAGATGATTGTCTCATAGATGATTGTCTCATAGATGATTGTCTCGTAGATGATTGTCTCATAGATGATTGTCTCATAGATGATTGTCTCGTAGATGATTGTCTCATAGATGATTGTCTCGTAGATGATTGTCTCATAGATGATTGTCTCGTAGATGATTGTCTCGTAGATGATTGTCTCATAGATGATTGTCTCATAGATGTGTCTCATAGATGATTATCTCATAGATGATTGTCTTATAGATGATTGTCTCATAGATGATTGTCTCGTAGATGATTGTCTCGTAGATGATTGTCTCATAGATGATTGTCTCATAGATGTGAGGCGCGTCGCTCCGCTCGTGGTTCACATGTATCGCTGAGGGGGTGTCATCAGTGAAACATTCAACATATCCTTCCACAAGGACACAAAGGGCACCATATTCCCTGTGTGTCTCGTAGATGATTGTCTCGTAGATGATTGTCTCAGAGATGTGTCTCATAGATGATTGTCTCGTAGATGATTGTCTCGTAGATGATTGTCTCAGATGATTGTCTCGTAGATGATTGTCTCAGATGATTGTCTCGTAGATGATTGTCTCGTAGATGATTGTCTCGTAGATGATTGTCTCGTAGATTATTGTCTCGTAGATGATTGTCTCAGATGATTGTCTCAGATGATTGTCTCAGATGATTGTCTCGTAGATGATTGTCTCGTAGATGATTGTCTCGTAGATGATTGTCTCGTAGATGATTGTCTCATAGATGATTGTCTCGTAGATGATTGTCTCAGAGATGAGTGTCTCGTAGATGATTGTCTCATAGATGATTGTCTCAGAGATGTGTCTCATAGATGATTGTCTCATAGATGATTGTCTTATAGATGATTGTCTCATAGATGATTGTCTCATAGATGATTGTCTCATAGATGTGTCTCATAGATGATTGTCTCGTAGATGATTGTCTCGTAGATGATTGTCTCGTAGATGATTGTCTCATAGATGATTGTCTCATAGATGATTGTCTCATAGATGATTGCCTCATAGATGATTGTCTCGTAGATGATTGTCTCATAGATGATTGTCTCATAGATGATTGTCTCATAGATGATCGTCTCGTAGATGATTGTCTCGTAGATGATTGTGTCGTAGATGATTGTGTCGTAGATGATTGTGTCATTGATGATTGTCTCGTAGATGATTGTCTCGTAGATGATTGTCTTATTCATGATTGTCTCGTAGATGATTGTCTCGTAGATGATTGTCTCGTAGATGATTGTCTCGTAGACGTCCTGTTTGATGTTGATGTGCTTCTGTTTTCTCCTCTTCTTACTCCACCATCACAGCACACTATGCATGGCAATCACTGAAACAAGACCTGTGTCACAAACAGCAGATTCCCTATGTAGTGCCCTCCTTTTGATCACATAGTGCACTAGGTAGGGAAACAGGGTGCCATTTGGGCCCTGGTCAAAGGATACGTTGGATGGTTTTCTGACAGCTGATTTATTGAGGAAAGTTACCAGCAATGACTGTGATGTGTGGTGGTCTTTACTTAGCTGAATGCGCTAACTGTAAGTGGATGAGAGAGTCTGGTAAATGACAGACCATGTAAACGTATGGAAAGGTCTGGAACATTGGATGGTTCCCCAAATGCTATTGGTTTAGTCCTGTTCTGTTCTACACCGAGGACCACATCGCTCCGTCATCCTCTGAGGGTTTCTTTGTGCTTTGAAATTGATTTAAATTCTACACATTTTTTTACCTAAAAATCTGTCAAGCAATCTGTCAAGCAAGCATCAATCCTAAAAGTAGTGCACTATATAGGGAATAGGGTGCCAGCCCTGGTCTAAAGTAGTGCACTATATAGGGGATAGGGTGCCTACGGGCCGTGGTGAAAGACTATGTTGTTGTGTTTTGTGTTTTGTAGGAGTCGGCGGGACCGTAAAGGGCGTAGCGACAGCGTCTCAGACTGTCAGAACTGGCAGGACCTGGACTCACAGAACACCGTTAATAAAATAGAAAACATCGAGACGTCAGTCGAAGTGGTGGACGGGAGGCAGAAGGTTGGTTCTCACTCCCTAAACAAAAGTTTACACCGTTTAACAATACTGCAAATGTTGTCTGAATGTTATCTGAATGTTACCTGAACGTTACCTGAACGTTACCTGAATGTTTAATCATGACAGCGTTAGTACATTATTCTATCATTCTGATCAAGTATCTCAGAGAAAGAGACAATGTTAGATCTCTGAGGACAAATGTTATCTGAATGTTGAATCATAACCATGCTATTATATTATTGTTGCCTATAATTTTGATCAAGTTTCCAATTAGGATTTAGTAGGTAGTAGATTTATTAGGTTGCTTTCAGTTTTAAACTGAATCGTACACCAATTTACAATCATAGATTGATGATTTAATAAAGCTTTAGTATCTCATAGATAGAACAGGAAGATAGTCCCTTAACCTAGTTGGCAGAACAACTCTTTATACAGTGGGGAGAACAAGTATTTGATACACTGCCGATTTAGCAGGTTTTCCTACTTACAAAGCATGTAGAGGTCTGTAATTTTTATCATAGGTACACTTCAACTGTGAGAGACGGAATCTAAAACAAAAATCCAGGAAATCACATTGTATGATTTTTAAGTAATTAATTTGCATTTTATTGCATGACATAAGCATTTGATACATCAGAAAAGCAGAACTTAATATTTGGTACAGAAACCTTTGTTTGCAATTACAGAGATCATACGTTTCCTGTAGTTCTTGACCAGGTTTGCACACACTGCAGCAGGGATTTTGGCCCACTTCTCCATACAGACCTTCTCCAGATCCTTCATGTTTCGGGGCTGTCGCTGGGCAATACGGACTTTCAGCTCCCTCCAAAGATTTTCTATTGGGTTCAGGTCTGGAGACTGGCTAGGCCACTCCAGGACCTTGAGATGCTTTTTACGGAGCCACCCCTTAGTTGCCCTGGCTGTGTGTTTCGGGTCGTTGTCATGTTGGAAGACCCAGCCACGACCCATCTTCAATGCTCTTACTGAGGGAAGGAGGTTATTGGCCAAGATCTCACGACACATGGCCCCATCCATCCTCCCCTCAATACGGTGCAGTCATCCTGTCCCCTTTGCAGAAAAGCATCCCCAAAGAATGATGTTTCCACCTCCATGCTTCACGGTTGGGATGGTGTTCTTGGGGTTGTACTCATCCTTCTTCTTCCTCCAAACACGGCGAGTGGAGTTTAGACCAAAAAGCTCTATTTTTGTCTCATCAGACCACATGACCTTCTCCCATTCCTCCTCTGGATCTTCCAGATGGTCATTGGCAAACTTCAGACGGGCCTGGACATGCGCTGGCTTGAGCAGGGGGACCTTGCGTGCGCTGCAGGATTTTAATCCATGACGGCATAGTGTGTTACTAATGGTTTTCTTTGAGACTGTGGTCCCAGCTCTCTTCAGGTCATTGACCAGGTCCTGCCGTGTAATTCTGGGCTGATCCCTCACCTTCCTCATGATCATTGATGGCCCACGAGGTGAGATCTTGCATGGAGCCCCAGACCGAGGGTGATTGACCGTCATCTTGAACTTCTTCCATTTTCTAATAATTGCGCCAACAGTTGTTGCCTTCTCACCAAGCTGCTTACCTATTGTCCTGTAGCCCATCCCAGCCTTGTGCAGGTCTACAATTTTATCCCTGATGTCCTTACACAGCTCTCTGATCTTGGCCATTGTGGAGAGGTTGGAGTCTGTTTGATTGAGTGTGTGGACAGGTGCAGTTAATACAGGTAATGAGTGGAGAACAGGAGGGCTTGTTAAAGAAAAACTAACAGGTCTATGAGAGCCAGATTTCTTACTGGTTGGTAGGTGATCAAATACTTATGTCATGCAATAAAATGCAAATGAATTACTTAAAAATCATACAATGATATTTTCTGGATTTTTGTTTTAGATTCCATCTCTCACAGTTGAAGTGTACCTATGATAAAAAATTACAGACCTCTACATGCTTTGTAAGTAGGAAAACCTGCAAAATTGGCAGTGAATCAAATACTTGTTTTTAGTGTCCTGTGTGACAGTATTTCTACCTAAGTGTCCTGTGTGACAGTATTTCTACCTAAGTGTCCTGGGTGACAGTATTTCTACCTAAGTGTCCTGTGTGACAGTATTTCTACCTAAGTGTCCTGGGTGACAGTATTTCTACCTAAGTGTCCTGGGTGACAGTATTTCTACCTAAATGTCCTGGGTGACAGTATTTCTACCTAAGTGTCCTGTGTGGCAGTATTTCTTACTAAGTGTCCTGTGTGACAGTATTTCTATCTAAGTGTCCCAAACAGTGTCCTGGGTGACAGTATTTCTACCTAAGTGTCCTGGGTGACAGTATTTCTACCTAAGTGTCCCAAACAGTGTCCTGGGTGACAGAGAAGAGAGGGCAAGTGTTCCATTTCCACCTCAGAAATATTTTGAACCCTCTTCCTGAGCACACTTCCTGAGGGGAATGGGACTACACACACACACACACACACACACACACACACACACACACACACACACACACACACACACACACACACACACACACACACACACGCAAATGCACACACAGCACACTTCCTGTTGTGGGTCACACCTGTGAGGTCAGTTCCTGTTGTGAGGGAGTGGCAGGCGTGGCAGCGGAAAGGTTTGAGTCACGTCAATTTCTATAGAAGAGACCGTGTTCTCATCAACCAGCAGAACACAGCCACACCAGGACAATAAGAGACAGAGTAGCATGGAATCAACCAGGACAACCAGGACAACAAGAGCCAGAATAGCATGGAATCAACCAGGGCAACCAGAGTCAGAGTAGCATGGAAACAACCAGGACAGCCAGAGTCAGAGTAGCATGGAAACAACCAGGACAACCAGAGTCAGAGTAGCATGGAATCAACCAGGACAACCAGAGACAGAGTAGCATGGAATCAACCAGGACAACCAGAGCCAGAGTAGCATGGAAACAACCAGGACAACCAGGACAACCAGAGTCAGAGTAGCATGGAATCAACCAGGACAACCAGAGTCAGAGTAGCATGGAATCAACCAGGACAACCAGGACAACAAGAGCCAGAGTAGCATGGAATCAACCAGGACAACCAGAGTCAGAGTAGCATGGAATCAACCAGGACAACCAGAGTCAGAGTAGCATGGAAACAACCAGGACAACCAGGACAACAAGAGCCGGAGTAGCATGGAAACAACCAGGACAACCAGAGTCAGAGTAGCATGGAATCAACCAGGACAACCAGAGTCAGAGTAGCATGGAATCAACCAGGACAACCAGGACAACAAGAGCCAGAATAGCATGGAATCAACCAGGGCAACCAGAGTCAGAGTAGCATGGAATCAACCAGGACAACCAGGACAACAAGAGCCAGAGTAGCATGGAATCAACCAGGACAACCAGAGTCAGAGTAGCATGGAAACAACCAGGACAACCAGAGTCAGAGTAGCATGGGGACAACCAGGACAACCAGGACAACAAGAGCCAGAGTAGCATGGAATCAACCAGGACAACCAGAGTCAGAGTAGCATGGAAACAACCAGGACAACCAGAGTCAGAGTAGCATGGAAACAACCAGGACAACCAGAGTCAGAGTAGCATGGAATCAACCAGGACAACCAGAGTCAGAGTAGCATGGAAACAACCAGGACAACCAGAGTCAGAGTAGCATGGAAACAACCAGGACAACCAGGACAACAAGAGCCGGAGTAGCATGGAAACAACCAGGACAACCAGAGTCAGAGTAGCATGGAATCAACCAGGACAACCAGGACAACAAGAGCCAGAGTAGCATGGAAACAACCAGGACAGCATGGACAACCAGAGTCAGAGTAGCATGGAAACAACCAGGACAACCAGAGTCAGAGTAGCATGGAATCAACCAGGACAACCAGAGCCAGAGTAGCATGGAAACAACCAGGACAGCATGGACAACCAGAGTCAGAGTAGCATGGAAACAACCAGGACAACCAGAGTCAGAGTAGCATGGAATCAACCAGGACCACTAGGACAATAAGAGTCAGAGTAGCATGGAAACAACCAGGACCACTAGGACAATAAGAGTCAGAGTAGCATGGAATCAACCAGGACCACTAGGACAATAAGAGTCAGAGTATCATGGAATCAACAAGGACAGCCAAAGTCAGAGTAGCATGGAATCAACCAGGACAGCATGGACAACCAGAGTCAGAGTAGCATGGAAACAACCAGGACAACCAGAGTCAGAGTAGCATGGAATCAACCAGGACCACTAGGACAATAAGAGTCAGAGTAGCATGGAAACAACCAGGACCACTAGGACAATAAGAGTCAGAGTAGCATGGAATCAACCAGGACCACTAGGACAATAAGAGTCAGAGTAGCATGGAATCAACAAGGACAGCCAGGACAACCAAAGTCAGAGTAGCATGGAATCAACCAGAACAACCAGGACAACCAGTAGCATGGAAACAACCAGGACAGCCAGGACAACCAGGACAACCAGAACAACCAGGACAACCAGAGTCAGAGTAGCATGGAAACAACCAGGACAACCAGGACAACCAGAGTCAGAGTAGCATGGAAACAACCAGGACAACCAGGACAGCCAGGACACCCAGGACAACCAGGACAACCAGAGTCAGAGTAGATACTAGTGGATTGAGTGTGGATTCCAGGTCAGGGGTCAAAGTCCCAGTCAGTTGTCTAGTAAAAAACACGTCAACACATGATAAAACATTAGAAGCTTCTTCCTTTCCTGTTCAGCACTTTCAATGTAATAGTACATTTATTTAGTATGAAAACCATGTTTGTATTGAAACCTGTCTTCCTCTAGATAGTCAGCAGGCTGGTGATGCAGAACACTTGTCTTTTTAAATGTTTATATTCTCCTCACCTCCCCTTCCCTCCCTCTCCTCCCCTCCCCTTCCCTCTCTCTCCTCTCACCTCTCCTCCCCTCTCCTTCTTCCCTCCCTCTCCTCTCTCTCTCTCCTCTCCCTCCCTCCCTCCCTCCCTCTCCTCTCCTCTCCTCTCCTCTCCTCTCCTCTCCTCTCCTCTCTCCTCTCCCCCTCCCTCCCCTCTCCTCCCCCCCTCGCTCCCTCCCCTCTCCTATCCTCCCTCCCTCCCTCCTCTCCTCCCACCCTCTCTCTCCTCCCTCCCCCTCCCTCCCCTCTCTCCTCTCCTCTCCTCCCTCCCGCCTCCCCCTCCCCTCTCCTCCCTCTCCTCTCCTCTCCTCTCCTCTCCTCTCTCCTTCTTCTCTCCTCTCCCTCCCCCCCTCCTCTCCTCTCTAGATAGTCAGCAGACTGGTGATCCAGAATGCCAGTGTATCAGTCATGTATAAATGTACTGCTAACAACAAAGTGGGTAAAGACCAGAAGCTGATATACTTCTATGTGACCAGTGAGTATTTCAACGTATTACCTTCTCTTGGTTTAGCATACAAAGTACTGTACAGTATTATGCACTGTACTGTATATACATGAATAAGTACTGTACAGTAATATGCACTATAATGTATATACATTAATAAGTCCTGTACAGTAATATGCACTATACTGTATATACATTAATAAGTACTGTACAGTAATATGCATTATACTGTATATACATGAATAAGTACTGAACAGTAATATGCACTATACTGTATATACATTAATAAGTACTGTACAGTACTATGCACTATACCTTATATACATTAATAAGTACTGTACAGTACTATGCATTATACCGTATATACATTAATAAGTACTGTACAGTAATATGCATTTTACCGTATATAGATTAATAAGTACTGTACAGTAATATGCATTATACTGTATATAGATTAATAAGTACTGTACAGTAATATGCATTATACTGTATATAGATGAATAAGTACTGTACAGTAATATGCACTATACTGTATATACATTAATAAGTACTGTACAGTAATATGCACTATACTGTATATACATTAATAAGTACTGTACAGTAATATGCACTATACTGTATATACATGAATAAGTACTGAACAGTAATATGCACTATACTGTATATACATGAATAAGTACTGTACAGTGATATGCACTATACTCTATATACATTAATAAGTACTGTACAGTAATATGCATTATACTGTATATACATTAATAAGTCCTGTACAGTAATATGCACTATACTGTATATACAGTAATAAGTACTGTACAGTAATATGCACTATACTCTATATACATTAATAAGAACTATACAGTAATATACATTATACTGTATATACATTAATAAGTCCTGTACAGTAATGTGCACTATACTGTATATACATTAATAAGTACTGTACAGTAATATGCACTATACTGTATATACATGAATAAGTACTGAACAGTAATATGCACTATACTGTATATACATGAATAAGTACTGAACAGTAATATGCACTATACTGTATATACATGAATAAGTACTGTACAGTGATATGCACTATACTCTATATACATGAATAAGTACTGTACAGTAATATGCATTATACTGTATATAGATTAATAAGTACTGTACAGTAATATGCACTATACTGTATATACATGAATAAGTACTGTACAGTAATATGCATTATACTCTATATACATTAATAAGTAGATCTGCCGTTTTGTAATAGTAGTACTAGTAGTTTGTGTAGTAGTTTAAAAACAACAACATTTTGAACCATAGAGCCCTCAAAATCATAACAAAAACATCTCTCTAACTTTCCTAATCCCCTCCCTCCCCCCTCCCTCCCTCCTCCAGCTATCCCAGAAGGGTTCAGTGTAGAGCTGGGTCCGTCTGAGGAACCTCTGGAGCAGGAGGAGGTGTCGCTAAGCTGCATCGCTGACAACTACACCTACGAACAGCTCACCTGGTACAGACTGGACCCGCAGGTAACAGCTCACCTGGTACAGACTGGACCTGCAGGTAACTGTTTAATTGATCCAGACTGGACCCGCAGGTAACAGCTCACCTGGTACAGACTGAACCCGCAGGTAACAGCTCACATGGTACAGACTGGACCCGCACGTAACAGCTCACATGGTACAGACTGGACCCACAGGTAACAGCTCACCTGGTACAGACTGGACCCGCAGGTAACAGCTCACATGGTACAGACTTGACCCACAGGTAACAGCTCACCTGGTACAGACTGGACCCGCAGGTAACAGCTCACCTGGTACAGACTGGACCTGCAGGTAACTGTTTAATTGGTCCAGACTGGACCCGCAGGTAACAGCTCACCTGGTACAGACTGGACCCACAGGTAACAGCTCACCTGGTACAGACTGGACCCGTAGGTAACAGCTCACCTGGTACAGACTGGACCCGCAGATAACTGTTTAATTGATCCAGACTGGACTCTCTCTTTCTCTCTCTGTCTCTCTCTCTCTCTCTCCAAGGGGCTTTATTGGCATGGGAAACATGTGTTAACATTGTTATACAAAAGTGAAATAAACAATAAAAATTAACAGTAAACATTACACATACAGAAGTTTCAAAACAATAAAGACATTACAAATGTCATATTATATATATACAGTGTTTTAACAATGTACAAATGGTTAAAGGACACAAGATAAAATAAATAAGCATAAATATGGGTTGTATTTACAATGGTGTGTGTTCTTCACTGGTTGCCCTTTTCTCGTGGCAACAGGTCACAAATCTTGCTGCTGTGATGGCACACTGTGGAATTTCACTCAGTAGATATGGGAGTTTATCAAAATTAGATTTGTTTTCGAATTCTTTGTGGATCTGTGTAATCTGAGGGAAATATGTCTCTCTAATATGGTCATACATTGGGCAGGAGGTTAGGAAGTGCAGCTCAGTTTCCACCTCATTTTGTGGGCAGTGAGCACAAAGCCTGTCTTCTCTTGAGAGCCATGTCTGCCTACGGCGGCCTTTCTCAATACCAAGGCTATGCTCACTGAGTCTGTACATAGTCAAAGCTTTCCTTAATTTTGGGTCAGTCACAGTGGTCAGGTATTCTGACACTGTGTACTCTCTGTTTAGGGCCAAATAGCATTCTAGTTGCTCTGTTTTTTTGTTAACTCTTTCTAATGTGTCAAGTAATTATCTTTTTGTTTTCTCATGATTTGGTTGGGTCTAATTGTGCTGCTGTCCTAGGGCTCTGTGGGGTGTGTTTGTGTTTGTGAACAGAGCCCCAGGACCAGCTTGCTTAGGGGACTCTTCTCCAGGTTCATCTCTCTGTAGGTGATGGCTTTGTTATGGAAGGTTTGGGAATCGCTTCCTTTTAGGTGGTTGTAGAATTTAACAGCTCTTTTCTGGATTTTGATAATTAGTGGGTATCGGCCTAATTCTGCTCTGCATGCATTATTTGGTGTTCTACGTTGTACACGGAGGATATTTTTGCAGAATTCTGCATGCAGAGTCTCAATTTGGTGTTTGTCCCATTTTGTGAAGTCTTGGTTGGTGAGCAGACCCCAGACCTCACAACCATAAAGGGCAATGGGCTCTATGATTGATTCAAGTATTTTTAGCCAAATCCTAATTGGTATGTTGAAATTTATGTTCCTTTTGATGGCATAGAATGCCCTTCTTGCCTTGTCTCTCAGATCGTTCACAGCTTTGTGGAAGTTACCTGTGGCGCTGATGTTTAGCCCGAGGTATGTATAGTTTTTTGTGTGCTCTAGAGCAACAGTGTCTAGATGGAATTTGTATTTGAGGTCCTGGTGACTGGACCTTTTCTGGAACACCATTATTTTGGTCTTACTGAGATTTACTGTCAGGGCCCAGGTCTGTCAGAATCTGTGCAGAAGATCTAGTCGAGACTTTTGTCGGGTGCTGAGGTGGGCTGTTCTGCTGGCTTCTCTGTGGGGGTGGCTATCTCTCTAGTGGGTTGTTCTCTGTCACACGCCATCCCCCTCAACCTCTCCTCCAGCATTCTGATCCTCTCCTCTAGTGCTCTGTTCTTCTCCTGCTCCTGCTCTTTCTCCTGTTGAAGTTGTCTCACCACTGTCCAGAGTGCAGATATGTCTCTCTCCACCTCCAGCACTCCGGGTCTGGTTAAGGGGGTGTTGTTGTGCTGGACTGTTGTCTGGGTCTGTGCTGACGGAAGTGTAATCACCTGCTGTTCCAGCTCCACCTGCCTTACCTCCAGCTGGTTGAATTCATCCTTCATTTCAATGAGGGAGTGGTAATCTGTGCTGGGAGGTTGACTCTCCGCTGGGGGTTGCTCATCTGTGGGGTTACATAATGAAGAGGTCTGGTCTGACCCGCTCGGTGTGGGGGTGTCTTTATCAAGGGAGAGCTTCTCCTGCTGGGCTAATTCTTTGATTAGGTGAAAGTCCAGCTGAAACTGTTTGGGGTTACCCTGTACCATTACTGTTCTGGATTTATAGATATTTATATTAGCTGACTCAGAGTCCTCGCTGTCAAGTATCATGAGTTTCCACCCCTCGTTAACACCCCCTCTCTTAACAAAGGGTTAGTGTGCTAATATAGCACCCTGCCATGCCAGGGGATGGTTTGTGTGGAAGATAAGGTTGCTGATGTTCCCATTTTTGTAATAGTCAGCAAAAAGTGTTTCTTGATTTTCCATAAGGAGCTTCTTCTTGTGGTCTTTTCTTGCCTTATCATTCTTTACATGCAAAGGGTACTGTATTTTAATTACCTCTGAACAGCGGGAGGCAGCTTCTAAGGCCTCTCCATTTGGTTGGGGTAGACTGTGTGACTCTCCTGCCATTGTTGGGCTAATGGGCTTTGACACCTCTCACTTGACACGTCAGTGCTAGTTGAAGCTGTATCAAGCTTGGCAGAATTATGTTAGAATTCAGTCCTTATAAAGTAATGTTGTGTATTTTTATTGGCTTTTGGAAATAAAATATAGTTTCATACTAAACATTACTCACTCAGTTCCAGGTTGGATGGTGTTTTCAGGTTTCTGTTGTTTTCCAGAGAATTTGCTGTATAGGGTAATACATCCTTGGTAGTTGGGAACCTTCCAGGTGATTCCGTAATTCCGTCCAAAATCAAGGAATAGGTTTTAAGTTTTGATTTGAAGTGGGGGTTATGTTGTAGAGGGTAGCATCCTGTATGTGTTCTTGACAAAAAATCAAAGTTTATCTAACTCTAAATCTATCTTTTTTTAAAGAAAATGCTGAAAAATGCAGGAGCTCATCTGATCGTGACCTATGCTCTGCTCTGCTCTCCCTCCCTCCCTCCCTCCCTCCCTCCCTCCCTCCCTCCCTCCCTCCCTCCCTCCCTCCCTCCCTCCCTCCCTCCCTCCCTCCCTCCCTCCCTCCCTCTCTCCCTCCCTCCCTCCCTCCCTCTCTCCATCCCTCTCTCCCTCTCCCCCCTCCCTCCCTCCCCCTCCCTCCCTCCCTCCCTCTCTCCATCCCTCTCTCCTCTCTCCCTCCCTCCCTCCCTCTCTCCATCCCTCTCCCCCCCCCCCCCTCCCTCCCTCCGTCTCTCTCTCCCTCCGCCCCTCCCTCCCTCCCCCCCCTCCCTCTCTCTCCAGGCGCTGCAGGATGAGCGTGGTAAACCCCTGGAGCTGGACTGTCGTAGTGTCCACCTGTACGCTGACCGCCTGGATGGACAACTGACCTACCAGGAGCAGTCTAACAGCTGGGTCCTGGAGATGACTATAGCTAGCATCACGCTACAGGATGAAGGGAACTATGTCTGTGAGGTTCAAAATAGGAGGAGCCGAGAGAAACACTGTCTACGCAAATACATATCGGTTCAAGGTGAGAGGGAGAGACTCACACACACGGAACCAAACAGTGTGTTTAAACCCTACACACACTAGTCCCTCAGAGGAAGGGTTTAAACAAACACTAGTCCCTCAGAGGAAGGGTTTAAACACACACGAGTCCCTCAGAGGAAGGGTTTAAACACACTATTCCCTCAGAGGAAGGGTTTAAACACACACTAGTCCCTCAGATGAAGGGTTTAAACACACACTAGTCCCTCAGAGGAAGGGTTTAAACACACACTAGTCCCTCAGAGGAAGGGTTTAAACAAACACTAGTCCCTCAGAGGAAGGGTTTAAACACACTAGTCCCTCGGAGGAAGGGTTTAAACACACACTAGTCCCTCAGAGGAAGGGTTTAAACACACTAGTCCCTCAGAGGAAGGGTTTAAACACACTAGTCCCTCAGAGGAAGGGTTTAAACACACTAGTCCCTCAGAGGAAGGGTTTAAACACACTAGTCCCTCAGAGGAAGGGTTTAAACACACACTAGTCCCTCAGAGGAAGGGTTTAAACACACACTAGTCCCTCAGAGGAAGGATTTAAACACACTAGTCCCTCGGAGGAAGGGTTTAAACACACACTAGTCCCTCAGAGGAAGGGTTTAAACACACTAGTCCCTCAGAGGAAGGGTTTAAACACACTAGTCCCTCAGAGGAAGGGTTTAAACACACACTAGTCCCTCAGAGGAAGGGTTTAAACACACTAGTCCCTCAGAGGAAGGGTTTAAACACACACTAGTCCCTCAGAGGAAGGGTTTAAACACACACTAGTCCCTCAGAGGAAGGGTTTAAACACACTAGTCCCTTGGAGGAAGGGTTTAAACACACACTAGTCCCTCAGAGGAAGGGTTTAAACACACTAGTCCCTCAGAGGAAGGGTTTAAACACACTAGTCCCTCAGAGGAAAGGTTTAAACACACTAGTCCCTCAGAGGAAGGGTTTAAACACACTAGTCCCTCAGAGGAAGGGTTTAAACACACACTAGTCCCTCAGAGGAAGGGTTTAAACACACTAGTCCCTCAGAGGAAGGGTTTAAACACACACTAGTCCCTCAGAGGAAGGGTTTAAACACACACTAGTCCCTCAGAGGAAGGGTTTAAACAAACACTAGTCCCTCAGAGGAAGGGTTTAAACACACACTAGTCCCTCAGAGGAAGGGTTTAAACACACTATTCCCTCAGAGGAAGGGTTTAAACACACACTAGTCCCTCAGATGAAGGGTTTAAACACACACTAGTCCCTCAGAGGAAGGGTTTAAACACACACTAGTCCCTCAGAGGAAGGGTTTAAACAAACACTAGTCCCTCAGAGGAAGGGTTTAAACACACTAGTCCCTCGGAGGAAGGGTTTAAACACACACTAGTCCCTCAGAGGAAGGGTTTAAACACACTAGTCCCTCAGAGGAAGGGTTTAAACACACTAGTCCCTCAGAGGAAGGGTTTAAACACACTAGTCCCTCAGAGGAAGGGTTTAAACACACTAGTCCCTCAGAGGAAGGGTTTAAACACACACTAGTCCCTCAGAGGAAGGGTTTAAACACACACTAGTCCCTCAGAGGAAGGATTTAAACACACTAGTCCCTCGGAGGAAGGGTTTAAACACACACTAGTCCCTCAGAGGAAGGGTTTAAACACACTAGTCCCTCAGAGGAAGGGTTTAAACACACTAGTCCCTCAGAGGAAGGGTTTAAACACACACTAGTCCCTCAGAGGAAGGGTTTAAACACACTAGTCCCTCAGAGGAAGGGTTTAAACACACACTAGTCCCTCAGAGGAAGGGTTTAAACACACACTAGTCCCTCAGAGGAAGGGTTTAAACACACTAGTCCCTTGGAGGAAGGGTTTAAACACACACTAGTCCCTCAGAGGAAGGGTTTAAACACACTAGTCCCTCAGAGGAAGGGTTTAAACACACTAGTCCCTCAGAGGAAAGGTTTAAACACACTAGTCCCTCAGAGGAAGGGTTTAAACACACTAGTCCCTCAGAGGAAGGGTTTAAACACACACTAGTCCCTCAGAGGAAGGGTTTAAACACACTAGTCCCTCAGAGGAAGGGTTTAAACACACACTAGTCCCTCAGAGGAAGGGTTTAAACACACACTAGTCCCTCAGAGGAAGGGTTTAAACAAACACTAGTCCCTCAGAGGAAGGGTTTAAACACACACTAGTCCCTCAGAGGAAGGGTTTAAACACACTATTCCCTCAGAGGAAGGGTTTAAACACACACTAGTCCCTCAGAGGAAGGGTTTAAACACACACTAGTCCCTCAGAGGAAGAGTTTAAACACACACTAGTCCCTCAGAGGAAGGGTTTAAACACACTAGTCCCTCAGAGGATGGGTTTAAACACACACTAGTCCTCAGAGGAAGGGTTTAAACACACACTAGTCCTCAGAGGAAGGGTTTAAACACACACTAGTCCCTCAGGGGAAGGGGTTACACACACTAGTCCTCAGAGGAAGGGATTAAACACACACTAGTCCCTCAGAGGAAGAGTTTAAACACACACTAGTCCCTCAGAGGAAGGGTTTAAACACACTAGTCCCTCAGAGGATGGGTTTAAACACACACTAGTCCTCAGAGGAAGGGTTTAAACACACACTAGTCCTCTGAGGAAGGGTTTAAACACACACTAGTCCCTCAGAGGAAGGGTTTAAACTCACACTAGTCCCTCAGAGGAAGAGTTTAAACACACACTAGTCCCTCAGAGGAAGGGTTTAAACACACTAGTCCCTCAGAGGAAAGGTTTAAACACACTAGTCCCTCAGAGGAAGGGTTTAAACACACTAGTCCCTCAGAGGAAGGGTTTAAACACACACTAGTCCCTCAGAGGAAGGGTTTAAACACACTAGTCCCTCAGAGGAAGGGTTTAAACACACACTACTCCCTCAGAGGAAGGGTTTAAACACACACTAGTCCCTCAGAGGAAGGGTTTAAACAAACACTAGTCCCTCAGAGGAAGGGTTTAAACACACACTAGTCCCTCAGAGGAAGGGTTTAAACACACACTAGTCCCTCAGAGGAAGGGTTTAAACACACACTAGTCCCTCAGAGGAAGGGTTTAAACACACACTAGTCCCTCAGAGGAAGAGTTTAAACACACACTAGTCCCTCAGAGGAAGGGTTTAAACACACTAGTCCCTCAGAGGATGGGTTTAAACACACACTAGTCCTCAGAGGAAGGGTTTAAACACACACTAGTCCTCAGAGGAAGGGTTTAAACACACACTAGTCCCTCAGGGGAAGGGGTTACACACACTAGTCCTCAGAGGAAGGGTTTAAACACACACTAGTCCCTCAGAGGAAGAGTTTAAACACACACTAGTCCCTCAGAGGAAGGGTTTAAACACACTAGTCCCTCAGAGGAAGGGTTTAAACACACACTAGTCCTCAGAGGAAGGGTTTAAACACACACTAGTCCTCAGAGGAAGGGTTTAAACACACACTAGTCCCTCAGAGGAAGGGTTTAAACACACACTAGTCCCTCAGAGGAAGGGTTTAAACAAACACTAGTCCCTCAGAGGAAGGGTTTAAACACACACGAGTCCCTCAGAGGAAGGGTTTAAACACACTATTCCCTCAGAGGAAGGGTTTAAACACACACTAGTCCCTCAGATGAAGGGTTTAAACACACACTAGTCCCTCAGAGGAAGGGTTTAAACACACACTAGTCCCTCAGAGGAAGGGTTTAAACAAACACTAGTCCCTCAGAGGAAGGGTTTAAACACACTAGTCCCTCGGAGGAAGGGTTTAAACACACACTTGTCCCTCAGATGAAGGGTTTAAACACACTAGTCCCTCAGAGGAAGGGTTTAAACACACTAGTCCCTCAGAGGAAGGGTTTAAACACACTAGTCCCTCAGAGGAAGGGTTTAAACACACTAGTCCCTCAGAGGAAGGGTTTAAACACACACTAGTCCCTCAGAGGAAGGGTTTAAACACACACTAGTCCCTCAGAGGAAGGATTTAAACACACTAGTCCCTCGGAGGAAGGGTTTAAACACACACTAGTCCCTCAGAGGAAGGGTTTAAACACACTAGTCCCTCAGAGGAAGGGTTTAAACACACTAGTCCCTCAGAGGAAGGGTTTAAACACACACTAGTCCCTCAGAGGAAGGGTTTAAACACACTAGTCCCTCAGAGGAAGGGTTTAAACACACACTAGTCCCTCAGAGGAAGGGTTTAAACACACACTAGTCCCTCAGAGGAAGGGTTTAAACACACTAGTCCCTTGGAGGAAGGGTTTAAACACACACTAGTCCCTCAGAGGAAGGGTTTAAACACACTAGTCCCTCAGAGGAAGGGTTTAAACACACTAGTCCCTCAGAGGAAAGGTTTAAACACACTAGTCCCTCAGAGGAAGGGTTTAAACACACTAGTCCCTCAGAGGAAGGGTTTAAACACACACTAGTCCCTCAGAGGAAGGGTTTAAACACACTAGTCCCTCAGAGGAAGGGTTTAAACACACACTAGTCCCTCAGAGGAAGGGTTTAAACACACACTAGTCCCTCAGAGGAAGGGTTTAAACAAACACTAGTCCCTCAGAGGAAGGGTTTAAACACACACTAGTCCCTCAGAGGAAGGGTTTAAACACACTATTCCCTCAGAGGAAGGGTTTAAACACACACTAGTCCCTCAGAGGAAGGGTTTAAACACACACTAGTCCCTCAGAGGAAGAGTTTAAACACACACTAGTCCCTCAGAGGAAGGGTTTAAACACACTAGTCCCTCAGAGGATGGGTTTAAACACACACTAGTCCTCAGAGGAAGGGTTTAAACACACACTAGTCCTCAGAGGAAGGGTTTAAACACACACTAGTCCCTCAGGGGAAGGGGTTACACACACTAGTCCTCAGAGGAAGGGATTAAACACACACTAGTCCCTCAGAGGAAGAGTTTAAACACACACTAGTCCCTCAGAGGAAGGGTTTAAACACACTAGTCCCTCAGAGGATGGGTTTAAACACACACTAGTCCTCAGAGGAAGGGTTTAAACACACACTAGTCCTCTGAGGAAGGGTTTAAACACACACTAGTCCCTCAGAGGAAGGGTTTAAACTCACACTAGTCCCTCAGAGGAAGGGTTTAAACACACTAGTCCCTCAGAGGAAAGGTTTAAACACACTAGTCCCTCAGAGGAAGGGTTTAAACACACTAGTCCCTCAGAGGAAGGGTTTAAACACACACTAGTCCCTCAGAGGAAGGGTTTAAACACACTAGTCCCTCAGAGGAAGGGTTTAAACACACACTACTCCCTCAGAGGAAGGGTTTAAACACACACTAGTCCCTCAGAGGAAGGGTTTAAACAAACACTAGTCCCTCAGAGGAAGGGTTTAAACACACACTAGTCCCTCAGAGGAAGGGTTTAAACACACACTAGTCCCTCAGAGGAAGGGTTTAAACACACACTAGTCCCTCAGAGGAAGGGTTTAAACACACACTAGTCCCTCAGAGGAAGAGTTTAAACACACACTAGTCCCTCAGAGGAAGGGTTTAAACACACTAGTCCCTCAGAGGATGGGTTTAAACACACACTAGTCCTCAGAGGAAGGGTTTAAACACACACTAGTCCTCAGAGGAAGGGTTTAAACACACACTAGTCCCTCAGGGGAAGGGGTTACACACACTAGTCCTCAGAGGAAGGGTTTAAACACACACTAGTCCCTCAGAGGAAGAGTTTAAACACACACTAGTCCCTCAGAGGAAGGGTTTAAACACACTAGTCCCTCAGAGGATGGGTTTAAACACACACTAGTCCTCAGAGGAAGGGTTTAAACACACACTAGTCCTCAGAGGAAGGGTTTAAACACACACTAGTCCCTCAGAGGAAGGGTTTAAACACACACTAGTCCCTCAGAGGAAGAGTTTAAACACACACTAGTCCCTCAGAGGAAGGGTTTAAACACACTAGTCCCTCAGAGGATGGGTTTAAACACACACTAGTCCTCAGAGGAAGGGTTTAAACACACACTAGTCCTCAGAGGAAGGGTTTAAACACACACTAGTCCCTCAGGGGAAGGGGTTACACACACTAGTCCTCAGAGGAAGGGTTTAAACACACACTAGTCCCTCAGAGGAAGAGTTTAAACACACACTAGTCCCTCAGAGGAAGGGTTTAAACACACTAGTCCCTCAGAGGATGGGTTTAAACACACACTAGTCCTCAGAGGAAGGGTTTAAACACACACTAGTCCTCAGAGGAAGGGTTTAAACACACACTAGTCCTCAGAGGATGGGTTTAAACACACACTAGTCCTCAGAGGAAGGGTTTAAACACACACTAGTCCTCAGAGGAAGGGTTTGAACACACACTAGTCCTCAGAGGATGGGTTTAAACACACACTAGTCCCTCAGGGGAAGGGGTTACACACACTAGTCCTCAGAGAATGGGTTTAAACACACACTAGTCCTCAGAGGAAGGGGTTATACACACTAGTCCTCAGAGGAAGGGTTTAAACACACACTAGTCCCTCAGAGGAAGGGTTTAAACACACTAGTCCTCAGAGGAAGGGTTTAAACACACACTAGTCCCTCAGAGGAAGGGTTTAAACACACTAGTCCCTTAGAGGAAGGGTTTAAACACACACTAGTCCCTCAGAGGAAGGGTTTAAACACACTAGTCCCTCAGAGGAAGGGTTTAAACACACACTAGTCCCTCAGAGGAAGGGTTTAAACACACACTAGTCCCTCAGAGGAAGAGTTTAAACACACACTAGTCCCTCAGAGGAAGGGTTTAAACACACACTAGTCCCTCACAGGAAGGGTTTAAACACACTAGTCCTCAGAGGAAGGGTTTAAACACACACTAGTCCCTCAGAGGAAGGGTTTAAACACACTAGTCCTCAGAGGAAGGGTTTAAACACACACTAGTCCCTCAGAGGAAGGGTTTAAACACACTAGTCCCTCAGAGGAAGGGTTTAAACACACACTAGTCCTCAGAGGAAGGGTTTAAACACACTAGTCCTCAGAGGAAGGGTTTAAACACACACTAGTCCTCAGTTGATGGCTTTAAACACACACTAGTCCCTCAGGGGAAGGGGTTACACACACTAGTCCTCAGAGGAAGGGTTTAAACACACACTAGTCCCTCAGGGGAAGGGGTTACACACACTAGTCCTCAGAGGATAGGCCCAGTCATTAACACACTAGTCCTCAGAGGATAGGCCCAGTCATTAACACACTAGTCCTCAGAGGATAAGCCCAGTCATTAACACACTAGTCCTCAGAGGATAGGCCCAGTCATTAACACACTAATGCTTCATTCATGTCAAGTCCTGACCCTTTAACCTCAGTCACACGGAATTCTCAATTTCCTGCCCCCATTTCCTGTATTTCTTTCTCTAAGGGGCTTTATTGGCATGGGAAACATACATTAATATTGCCCAAGCAAGTGAAGTAGATAATAAACAAAAGTGAAATGAACAATAAAAATGAACAGTAAACATTACACTCACAGAAGTTTCAAAAGAATAAAGACATTACAAATGTCATATTATATATACAGTGTTTTAACGATGTAAAAATGGTTAAAGGACACAAGATAAAATAAATAAACTGGTTGCCCTTTTCTCGTGGCAACAGGAAATGTCACACTGTGATGTCACGCTGTGATGTCACACTGTGTCACGCTGTGATGTCACACTGTGGTATTTCACCCAGTAGATATGGGAGTTTATCAAAATTGGGTTTGTTTTCGAATTCTTTGTGGATCTGTGTAATCTGAGGGAAATATGTCTCTCTAATATGGTCATACATTTGGCAGGAGGTTAGGAAGTGCAGCTCAGTTTCCACCTCATTTTGTGGGCAGTGAGCACATAGTCTGTCTTCTCTTGAGAGCCATGTCTGCCTACGGCGGCCTTTCTCAATAGCAAGGCTATGCTCACTGAGTCTGTACATAGTCAAAGCTTTCCTTAAGTTTGGGTCAGTCACAGTGGTCAGGTATTCTGCCACTGTGTACTCTCTGTTTAGGGCCAAATAGCATTCTAGTTTGCTCTGTTTTTTGTTAACTCTTTCTAATGTGTCAAGTAATTATCTTTTTGTTTTCTCATGATTTGGTTGGGTCTAATTGTGCTGCTGTCCTGAGGCTCTGTGGGGTGTGTTTGTGTTTGTGAACAGAGCACCAGGACCAGCTTGCTTAGGGGACTCTTCTCCAGGTTCATCTCTCTGTAGGTGATGGCTTTGTAATGGAAGTTTTGGGAATCGCTTCCTTTTAGGTGGTTGTAGAATTTAACGGCTCTTTTCTGGATTTTGATAATTAGTTGGTATCCGGCCTAATTCTGCTCTGCATGCATTATTTGGTGTTTTAGAAATTTTTTGTTGGATTCTGCATGCTGTCTCAATTTGGTGTTTGTCCAATTTTGTGAAGTCTTGGTTGGTGAGCGGACCCCAGACCTAACAACCATGAAGGGCAATGGGTTCTAGAACTAATTTACAGTGCCTTGCGAAAGTATTCGGCCCCCTTGAACTTTGCGACCTTTTGCCACATTTCAGGCTTCAAACATAAAGATACAAAACTGTATTTTTTTGTGAAGAATCAACAACAAGTGGGACACAATCATGAAGTGGAACGACATTTATTGGATATTTCAAACTTTTTTAACAAATCAAAAAATGAAAAATTGGGCGTGCAAAATTATTCAGCCCCTTTACTTTCAGTACTCCCCAAACATATGGAAGAAGGTACTCTGGTCAGATGAGACTAAAATGTAGCTTTTTGGCCATTAAGGAAAACGCTATGTCTGGCGCAAACCCAACACCTCTCATCACCCTGAGAACACTATGATGGTGCCATCATGTTGTGGGGATGTTTTTCTTCGGCATGGACTGGGAAGCTGCTCTGAATTGAAGGAATGATGGATGGCGCTAAATACAGGGAAATTATTGAGGGAAACCTGTTTCAGTCTTCCAGAGATTTGAGAGTGGAACGGAGGTTCACCTTCCAGCAGGACAATGACCCTGCGCATACTGCTAAAGCAACACATGAATGAAGAAACATTTAATTGTCTTGGAATAGCCTGGTCAAAGCCCAGACCTCAATCCATGTGGTATGACTTCTGAACCACCCATCCCGGATCCGAGTATAATTGTCATCAGCAATGCTGAATAGCATAGCACCACAGTCAAATAATATTACTAGAACATATGGTGATAGCAGGGTGGGAGTCTTATCGTGGTAGCAGGGTGGAGATAACCACTTGTACGTTGGGGAAAGTCGAAGAAGCTTTTTTCAATCACTCCCTTTAGTGCTGTGGCCACCCTTTCCTGCTGTGTTCTCAGGTCATTTGTGCCTGTGTGTATGATTATGTTGCTGGGTAGTTGGTCCTCAGACAGAGGGTCTAGGGCGCACTGGGTGTTTGTACACCAGAGTTTAGACATACTGTGCTTGGGGAAAAGTTGATTTACTTGTATATATTTCCCATTTGAGTCCATAAAGAGCACAATCTCTCTCTCTCTCTACCTCCCCCCCCAGCTCTAGAAGCCCCCTGGTACAGACACAACCCGGCCAATCAAACATTGAACGTCAGTGAGTCTCTCCTGATGGAGTGTGATGTAATGGGAACTCCTTCACCACACCTCTCCTGGTTCAAAGACAACCAGCCCCTGCACCAAATGTCAGGTAGGTACACACACACACACACACAAAGGGATGCACACAAAGGGATGCACACAGACACATGCAGACATGCACACACACACACACACACACACACACACACACACACACACACACACACACACACACACACACACACACACACACACACACACACACACACACACACACACACACACACACACACACACACACACACACACACACACACACACACACACCATATATGCCGTGCCATCTCCCACAGGATAAAGCTAACATCAGCTGGTATACACACACACCTGTTGCTGAAGACAAGAGTCATCAGCTTCCACAGTGTGTCTCTGAGGTATTAGAGGTCAAGAGGGGGTTGGATTGAGTGACAGTTTGGCAGGACTACAGACAGCTGGGACTTATCACTTTGGAGACATTAAATACATGACATGTGGAGAGAATGAGAGATGGATTGATTGAGAGGTAGATGAAAGAGAGCGAGGGAGGGAGGGAGGGAGGGAGGGAGGGAGGGAGGGAGGGAGGGAGGGAGGGAGGGAGGGAGGGAGGGAGGGAGGGAGGGAGGGAGGGAGGATTGGCGAGGTTGGGCTGACAGGAGGATCAATCTGAGTAGCTGTCAGGTTAGCAGACAAGCAAGGCTTGTTGGGTGTGTGGGTGCGTACGTGTGTGTGTGTGTGTGTGTGTGTGTGTGTGTGTGTGTGTGTGTGTGTGTGTGTTTTACCAGAGTGGTGTGTGAGCGCAAGCACATGCCTATGTGTGTGTTTGTGTCAGTGATTGACAGCTGTGTGTGTGTGTGTGTGTGTGTGTGTAGGACTGCAGCTACAGGACGCCAACAGGACTTTGAGTATCCAGCGTGTCAGAGAAGAGGACGCCGGTCTCTACACCTGCACCGCCTGTAATCAGAGGGGCTGCGCAGACTCCTCCGCTGCCGTCACAGTGCTGGGTGAGACAGGAACACACACACACACACACACACACACACACACACACGCACACACACAGCCTTCAGACACACACACACACACACACACACACACAGCCTTCAGACACACACACACACACACACACCTGTGTCCACACCTTCATCTGTCTCCAACAATAGCTTCCTTCTATTTTCCTCTCTTCTCTTCTTCTCTGCTTCCTTCTGCTTCCTTCTATTTTCCTCTCTTCTCTTCTTCCCTGATTCCTTCTATTTTCCTCTCTTCTCTTCTTCTCTGCTTCCTTCTGCTTCCTTCTATTTTCCTCTCTTCTCTTCTTCTCTGCTTCCTTCTGCTTCCTTCTATTTTCCTCTCTTCTCTTCTTCTCTGCTTCCTTCTATTTTCCTCTCTTGTTGTTTATCTCATCCAGGTTCCAGTGACAGGGCTAATGTTGTGGTTGTTTATCTCACGAGGCTCCAGTGACAGGGCTAATGTTGTTGTTGTTGTTTATCCCATGTTCCAGTGACAGGGCTAATGTTGTGGTTGTTTATCTCACCAGGTTTCAGTGACAGGGCTGATGTTGTTGTTGTTGTTTATCCCATGTTCCAGTGACAGGGCTAATGTTGTGGTTGTTTATCTCACGAGGCTCCAGTGACAGGGCTAATGTTGTTGTTGTTAATCTCACCAGGTTCTAGTGACAAAGCTAATGTTGTTTATCCCAGGTTCCAGTGACGGGGCTAATGTTGTTGTTGTTTATCCCAGGTTCCAGTGACAGGGCTAATGTTGTTGTTGTTTATCCCAGGCTCCAGTGACAGGGCTAATGTTGTTGTTGTTTATCCCAGGTTCCAGTGACAGGGCTAATGTTGTTGTTGTTTATCTCACCAGGTTCCAGTGACAGGGCTGATGTTGTTGTTGTTGTTTATCCCATGTTCCAGTGACAGGGCTAATGTTGTGGTTGTTTATCTCACCAGGCTCCAGTGACAGGGCTAATGTTGTTGTTGTTAATCTCACCAGGTTCTAGTGACAAGGCTAATGTTGTTTATCCCAGGTTCCAGTGACGGGGCTAATGTTGTTGTTGTTTATCCCAGGTTCCAGTGACAGGGCTAATGTTGTTGTTGTTTATCCCAGGCTCCAGTGACAGGGCTAATGTTGTTGTTGTTTATCCCAGGTTCCAGTGACAGGGCTAATGTTGTTGTTGTTTATCTCACCAGGTTCCAGTGACAGGGCTGATGTTGTTGTTTATCCCATGTTCCAGTGACAGGGCTAATGTTGTGGTTGTTTATCTCACCAGGCTCCAGTGACAGGGCTAATGTTGTTGTTGTTGTTAATCTCACCAGGTTCTAGTGACAAGGCTAATGTTGTTTATCCCAGGTTCCAGTGACGGGGCTAATGTTGTTGTTGTTTATCCCAGGTTCCAGTGACAGGGCTAATGTTGTTGTTGTTTATCCCAGGCTCCAGTGAAAGGGCTAATGTTGTTGTTGTTTATCCCAGGTTCCAGTGACAGGGCTAATGTTGTTGTTGTTTATCGCACCAGGTTCCAGTGACAGGGCTAATATTGTTGTTGTTTATCTCACCAGGTTCCAGTGACAGGGCTAATGTTGTTGTTGTTTATCCCATGTTCTAGTGACAGGGCTAATGTTGTTGTTGTTTATCCCAGCTTCCAGTGACATGGCTGATGTTGTTGTTGTTTATCCCATTTTCTAGTGACAGGGCTAATGTTGTTGTTGTTTATCCCATCTTCCAGTGACAGGGCTAATGTTGTTGTTGTTTATCCCATGTTCTAGTGACAGGGCTAATGTTGTTGTTGTTTATCTCACCAGGTTCTAGTGACAGGGCTGATGTTGTTGTTGTTTATCTCACCAGGCTCCAGTGACAGGGCTAATGTTGCTGTTGTTTATCTCACCAGGTTCTAGTGACAGGGCTAATGTTGTTGTTGTTTATCTCACCAGGTTCTAGTGACAGGGCTAATGTTGTTGTTGTTTATCTCACCAGGTTCTAGTGACAGGGCTAATGTTGTTGTTGTTTATCTCACCAGGTTCTAGTGACAGGGCTAATGTTGTTGTTGCTTATCTCACCAGGTTCTAGTGACAGGGCTAATGTTGTTGTTGTTTATCTCACCAGGTTCTAGTGACAGGGCTAATGTTGTTGTTGTTTATCTCACCAGGTTCTAGTGACAGGGCTAATGTTGTTGTTGTTTATCTCACCAGGTTCTAGTGACAGGGCTAATGTTGTTGTTGTTTATCTCACCAGGTTCTAGTGACAGGGCTAATGTTGTTGTTGTTTATCTCACCAGGTTCTAGTGACAGGGCTAATGTTGTTGTTGTTTATCTCACCAGGTTCTAGTGACAGGGCTAATGTTGTTGTTGTTTATCTCACCAGGTTCTAGTGACAGGGCTAATGTTGTTGTTGTTTATCTCACCAGGTTCTAGTGACAGGGCTAATGTTGTTGTTGTTTATCTCACCAGGTTCTAGTGACAGGGCTAATGTTATTGTTGTTTATCTCACCAGGTTCTAGTGACAGGGCTAATGTTGTTGTTGTTTATCTCACCAGGTTCTAGTGACAGGGCTAACTTGGAGATCATGATTCTGATCGGGACGGGTGTCATCGCTGTGTTCTTCTGGGCTCTACTCATTCTCATCTTCTGCAACGTCAAACGGGTCAGAACACACACACACTGCCCCGTGAACTCCCTATGCTTGTCTCTCTGTTCTAAGACATAATGTATCTCTTCCAATCAGAATGGCTGTGACACGGTGAACTCTGACCTCACCTCTCTACCATCTCCCTCAGCTCTTTAGACACTTGGGGAATGGAGTCAAGGTTCAAATACCGCAAGTCTCTAAATGAAACATCAAAGTCAGCGTGTCTAGGCGCTAACAGATACCTGTGCTTTGATGTCAGAGATACAGAAACACAGTGTTGCACCAACTGTTTCCAGAGTCTTTCTCCCAAGAGTAAATCAACCTTGCTAAAGCTACATTGACTCATTATGGATTTGTACATGTTATTTCTAATCTGCTTTCCTCTCTCCTAGCTAACTCTCCTAGCTAACTGGGTCGTTGCTGAGCAACTGTTCATATCTGATATTGTTTATTGGCCCAAATATCAATGTCCATGTTTCACTGAGCCTCTCTCACTCTCTGTCTCTCTCTATCTCTCACTCTCTGCCTCTCACTCTCTGCCTCTCACTCTCTGCCTCTCACTCTCTTCCTCTCACTCTCTGTCTCTCACTCCAGGTGAACCCAGCAGATATAAAGACAGGCTATCTGTCCATCATAATGGACCCAGGGGAGGTTCCTCTGGGTGAGCAGTTTGAATACCTCCCCTACGACTCCTCCCAGTGGGAGATATCTATGGACAAACTACAACTAGGTAAGGGAGGGAGGGAGGGAGGGAGGGAGGGAGGGAGGGAGGGAGAACGTAGGAGGGAGGGAGGGTAGCGGGAGGGAGAATGGAGGAAGGAGGGAGGGCTAGCGGGAGGAAGAACGGAGGAGGGAGGGAGGGCTAGCGGGAGGGAAAACGGAGGAGGGAGGGAGGGCTAGCGGGAGGGAGAACGGAGGAGGGAGGGAGGGCTAGCGGGAGGAAGAACGGAGGAGTGAGGGAGGGCTAGCGGGAGGAAGAACGGAGGAGGGAGGAGGGCTAGCGGGAGGGAGAACAGAGGAGGGAGGGAGGGCTAGCGGGAGGAAGAACGGAGGAGGGAGGGAGGGCTAGCGGGAGGGAGAACGGAGGAGGGAGGGAGGGCTAGCGGGAGGGAGAACGGAGGAGGGAGGGAGGGCTAGCGGGAGGGAGAACGAGGGAGGGAGGGCTAGCGAGAGGGAGAACGGAGGAAGGATGGAGGGAGGGAGGGAGAACGGAGGAAGAATGGAGGGAGGGTGGGAGAACGGAGGAAGGATGGAGGGAGGGAGAACGGAGGAAGGATGGAGGGAGGGAGAGCGAAGGAAGGATGGAGGGAGGGAGGGAGAACGGAGGAAGGATGGAGGGAGGAAGGGAGAACGGAGGAAGGATGGAGGGAGGGAGAACGGAGGAAGGATGGAGGGAGGGAGGGATAGTTGGAGGGAGGGAGGGAGGTATAGTTGGAGGGAGGGTAGCGGGAGGGAGAACGGAGGAAGGATGGAGGGAGGGAGGGAGGGCTAGCGGGAGGGAGAACGGAGGAAGGATGGAAGGAGGGAGGGAGAACGGAGGAAGGAGGGGGGGAGGGATAGAGGGAGGGAGGGATAGTTGGAGGGAGGGAGGGATATTTAGAGGGAGGGAGGGAGGGAGGGAGGGAGGGAGGGAGGGAGGGAGGGAGGGAGGGAGGGAGGGAGGGAGGGGGGGAGGGAGGGAGGGACGGAGGGAGGGAGGGAGGGAGGGAGGGAGGGAGCATATGGACGAGTGAAAGAATAAACAAACTGAAGAATGAATGGATGAAGGAATGAGTCGGCAAAAATAATCAACCAAACTAATGAACATCACATTCTGGTTTCCTCTGTTCCTGTTGAATGGGACCCCAGACTGCTACTGATGATGATGACACACACATAGTCTGGAGGGGTAGCGTCTGGTCCCGTCCAGACTGATGGATGATAACGCTGTTGTTTGTCCCTGTGGTCATTGGAATTACAATCCTATTACATTCTAACTTTTTAATGTATACATTTACATTTTCCTCATTAAATAGGCAGATGTTGCTGTCCGGAGGGACTTTAGGATTAGTGGTAGCTATATCACACCGTCTTCACAATTACAATCTCTCTCTCTCTCTGTCTTTCTTTTTCTCTCTCTCTCTCTCTGTCTTTCTTTTTCTCTCTCTCTCTCTCTCTGTCTTTCTTTTGTTCTGTCTGTCTCTTTTGTTCTGTCTTTTGTTCTGTCCGTTCTTTCTGTCTGTCTGTCTGTCTGTCTGTCTGTCTGTCTGTCTGTCTGTCTGTCTGTCTTTTTCTCTCCCTTTTTCTCTTTTTCTCTTTCTCTCTCTCAGGGAAGGTGTTGGGTCATGGAGCATTTGGGAAGGTCATTGAGGCCTCCATCTTTGGCATCAGCCAGAACAACAGCCTGGACACTGTGGCGGTGAAGATGCTGAAAGGTGTGTGTGCCCCTCTGTGTGTGTGTGTGTGTGTGTGTGTGTGTGTGTGTGTGTGTGTGTCCTGACCTCGTCTCTCCCTGTCTTCTGTTCCAGAGGGAGCGTGTGCCAGTGACCACAAGGCTCTGATGTCAGAGCTGAAGATCCTGATCCACATTGGGAACCATCTTAACGTGGTCAACCTCCTGGGGGCATGCACCAAACCCAGCGCCCCCCTCATGGTGGTGGTGGAGTACTGCAAGTATGGGAACCTGTCCAACTACCTGAGAGCCAAGAGAGAGTTCTTCCTACCTTACAGGGTAAGAGCTAACCTCTAACCCCTAACCCTTAACCAGTCCAACTACCTGAGAGCCAAGAGAGAGTTCTTCCTACCTTACAGGGTAAGAGCTAACCTCTAACCCCTAACCCCTAACCTGTCCAACTACCTGAGAGCCAAGCGAGAGTTCTTCCTACCTTACAGGGTAAGACCTAACCCTAACCCCTAATCTCTAACCCCTAACCTCTAACCCCTAACCTGTCCAACTACCTGAGAGCCAAGAGAGAGTTATTCCTACCTTACAGGGTAAGACCTAACCCTAACCCCTAACCTGTCTAACTACCTGAGAGCCAAGAGAGAGTTCTTCCTACCTTACAGGGTAAGAACTAACCCTAACCCCTAACCTGTCCAACTACCTGAGAGCCAACAGTTATTCCTACCTTCAAATCAAATGTATTTATATAGCCCTTCGTACATCAGCTGATATCTCAAAGTGCTGTACAGAAACTCAGCCTAATACTCCAAACAGCAAGCAATGCAGGTGTAGAAGCACGGTGGCTAGGAAAAACTCCATAGAAAGGCCAAAACCTAGGAAGAAACCTAGAGAGGAACCAGGCTATGAGGGGTGGCCAGTCCTCTTCTGGCTGTGCCGGGTGGAGATTATAACAGAACATGGCCAAGATGTTCAAATGTTCATAAATGACCAGCATGGTCAAATAATAATAATCACAGTAGTTCTCGAGGGTGCAGCAAGTCAGCACATCAGGAGTAAATGCTGAACAGTTGAAACTGGAGTAGCAGCACGGCCAGGTGGACTGGGAACAGCAAGGAGTCATCATGTCAGGTAGTCCTGAGGCATGGTCCTAGGGCTCAGGTCCTCCGAGAGAGAGAAAGAAAGAGAGAAAGAGAGAATTAGAGAGAGCATACTTAAATTCACACAGGACACCGGATAAGACAGGAGAAGTACTCCAGATATAACAAACTGACCCTAGCCCAACGACACATAAACTACTGCAGCATAAATACTGGAGGCTGAGTCCGGAGGGGTCAGGAGACACTATGGCCCCATCCGATGACACCCCCGGACAGGGCCAAACAGGAAGGATATAACCCCACCCACTTTGCCAAAGCACAGCCCCCACAACACTAGAGGGATATCTTCAACCACCAACTGACCATCCTGAGACAAGGCCGGGGGGGGGGGGGGGGGGGGGGGCAACCCAGACAGGAAGATCACATCAGTGACTCAACCCACTCAAGTGACGCACCCCTCCTAGGGACGGCTTGAAGAGCACCAGTAAGCCAGTGACTCAGTCCCTGTAATAGGGTTAGAGGCAGAGAATCACAGTGGAGAGAGGGGAACCAGCCAGGCAGAGACAGCAAGGGCGGTTCGTTGGTCCAGAACCTTTCCGTTCACCTTCACACTCCTGGGCCAGACTACACTCAATCATATGACCCACTGAAGAGATTAGTCTTCAGTAAAGACTTAAAGGTTGAGACCGAATCTGCGTCTCTCAAGCCCATGTAATGCTTTGTAGGTTAGCAGTAAAACCTTGAAATCAGCCCTTGCCTTAACAGGAAGCCAGTGTAGGGAGGCTAGCACTAGAGTAATATGATAAAAAAAATTGGTTCTTGTCAGGATTCTAGCAGCCGTATTTAGCACTAACTGAAGTTTATTTAGTGCCTTATCCGGGTAGCCGGAAAGTAGAGCATTGCAGTAGTCTAACCTAGAAGTAACAAAAGCATGGATGAATTTTTCTGCATCATTTTTGTACAGAAAGTTACTAATTAATGCAATGTTACGTAGATGGTTAAAAGCTGTCCTTGAAACAGTCTTGATATGTTCGTCAAAAGAGAGATCAGGGTCCAGAGTAACGCAGAGGTCCTTCACAGTTTTATTTGAGACCACTGTACAAACATTAAGATTAATTGTCAGATTCAACAGAAGATCTCTTTGTTTCTTGGGACCTAGAACAAGCATCTCTGTTTTGTCTGAGTTTAAAAGTAGAAAGTTTGCAGCCATCCACTCCCTTATGTCTGAAACACAGACTTCTAGCGAGGGCAATTTTGGGGCTTCGCCATGTTTCATTGAAATGTACAGCTGTGTGTCATCCACATAGCAGTGAAAGTTAATGTTATGTTTTCGAATTACATCCCCAAGAGGTAAAATATATAGTGAAAACAATAGTGGTCCTAAAACGGAACCTTGAGGAACACCGACATTTACAGTTGATTTGTCAGAGGACAAACCATTCACAGAGACAAACTGATATCTTTCCGACAGATAAGATCTAAACCAGGTCAGAACTTGTCCGTGTAGACCAATTTGGCTTTCCAATCTCTCCAAAAGAATGTGGTGATCGATGGTATCAAAAGCAGCACCAAGGTCTAGGAGCACGAGGACAGACGCAGAGCCTCGGTCTGATGCCATTAAAAGATCATTTACCACCTTCACATGTGCAGTCTCAGTGCTATGATGGGGTCTAAAACCAGACTGAAGCATTTCGTATACATTGTTTGTCTTCAGGAAGGCAGTGAGTTGCTGTGCAACAGATTTTTCTAAAATTGTTGAGAGGAATGGGAGATTCGATATAGGCCGATAGTTTTTTATATTTTCTGGGTCAAGGTTTGGCTTTTTCAAGAGAGGCTTTATTACTGCCACTTTTAGTGAGTTTGGTACACATCCGGTGGATAGAGAGCCGTTTATTATGTTCAACATAGGAGGGCCAAGCACAGGAAGCAGTTCTTTCAGTAGGTTAGTTGGAATAGGGTCCAGTATGCAGCTTGAAGGTTTAGAGGCCATTATTATTTTCATCATTGTATCAAGAGATATAGTACTAAAACACTTGAGTGTCTCTCTTGATCCTAGGTCCTGCAGACTCAGGACAACTGAGCTTTGAAGGCATATGCAGATTTAAAGAGGAGTCCGTAATTTGCTTTCTAATAATCATGATCTTTTCCTCAAAGAAGTTAATGAATGTATTACTGCTGAAGTGAAAGCCATCCTCACTTGGGAAATGCTGCTTTTTAGTTAGCTTTGCGACAGCGTCAAAAAGAAATGTACCTTACAGGGTAAGACCTAACCCTAACCTCTAACCTCTAACCCCTTAACCCTAACCAGCAGCATACCACTGCTGGCTTGCTGCTGAAGCTAAGCAGGGTTGGTCCTGGTCAGTGCCTGGATGGGAGACCAGATGCTGCTGGAAGTGGTGTTGGAGGGCCAGTAGGAGGCACTCTTTCCTCTGGTCTAAAAAATATCCCAATTCCCCAGGGCAGTGATTGGGGACACTGCCCTGTGTAGGGTGCCGTCTTTCGGGTGTCCTGACTCTCTGAGGTCATCAAAGATTCCATGGTACTTATCGTAAGAGTAGGGGTGTTAACCCCGGTGTCCTGGCTAAATTCCCAATCTGGCCCTCAAACCATCATGGTCACCTAATAATCCACAGTTTACAATTGGCTCATTAATCCCCCTCCTCTCCCCTGTAACTATTCCCCAGGTTGTTGCTGTAAATGAGAATGTGTTCTCAGTCAACTTACCTGGTAAAATAACGGATAAATAAAATAACCTCTAACCTCTTAACCCTAATCTCTAACTCTTATCCTCTCCAACTACCTGAGAGCCAAGAGAGAGTTCTTCCTACCTTACAGGGTAAACCCTAACCCTAATCTCTAACCCCTAACCTGTCCAACTACCTGAGAGCCAAGAGAGAGTTCTTCCTACCTAGTTAGTTGCTGACTCATGGAGTGTAATCTACTGACACTATGGATTTCTTGTTATTTGTGCCCTTGTTGGGTATCAGGCCTTGAATATATGATTGACATAACATAACTGTTTTATCAGGGTGACACTAGGAGACAATTACATACAACATTTACACATGGTTGGGTTGAATTGAGAAAACAATGTGAGAGGTGAATGGAATGTGATGCTGAGTGTTTACTATGGCAGGGTTTGTGAACAGTCGGTTGTGGCTCAAAGGCTCTCTTCCTGTGACACTTCCTGTGACACTTCCTGTGACACAATGGCTGTTGAAATATACTAAGTCCAGGATTCAGGCTCTCTTCACAGGCTCTCTTCCTGTGACACTTCCTGTGACACAATGGCTGTTGAAATATACCAAGTCCAGGATTCAGACTCTCTTCACAGGCTCTCTTCCTGTGACACAATGGCTGTTGAAATATACCAAGTCCAGGATTCAGGCTCTCTTCACAGGCTCTCTTCCTGTGACACTTCCTGTGACTGTTGAAATATACCAAGTCCAGGATTCCATCCAATAGCACTTTGCATGGTTTAAAGGCAATGTCCCACGTTCACTGAGATCACATTCGTGGTGAACGCTGCATGTGTCCACTCGATCGGAAATTACCTTTAAATGGCACAAAGTTTAATGATGAACTCCCTCCTGGTCAATGTGTAGATGGTAACCTACATTACGTACCTGTGTGTTCCTCAGGACCGCTCCCCTAAGACTCAGAGCCAGGTGAGACGCATGATAGAGGCAGGACAAGTGGAGCCGAGAGCCCGCCTCCCACCTTCCCCGTCCTCCTCCTCTATTGGCAGCCTCCAGAGTCAGTCACCCAGCAAGTCCAATCAGAAGAGCCACTCTCCTGCTGTGGAGAAAAGTGAGTAGTGTGAATTGTTGTATTGGCCGAATCCTAACTTCAGACTGACATAAATAATGTCTTCATGTCAATGGGATTTGGTGCTGAAAGTTCAGTCTTGACCTTTTGACTGAAGAGCTCCATCTGAGCCTCAAGAATATAGAACTAAGACAAGTTATAGCTGAGTTAAATCCTCTCTCTCTCTCTCTCTCTCTCTCTCTCTCTCCCCCTCTCTCTCTCTCCCTCCACCTTACCCCCCCTCCCTCCCTCCCTCCCTCCCTCCACCTTCCCTCCCTCCCTCCCTCCCTCCCTCCCTCCCTCCACCTTACCCCCCCCTCCCTCCCTCCCTCCCTCCCTCCCTCCACCTTCCCTCCCTCCCTCCACCTTACCCCCCCCTCCCTCCACCCTCCCTCCCTCCCTCCACCTTCCCTCCCTCCCTCACTCACTCTCCCTCCCTCCCTCCACCTTCCCTCCCTCCCTCCACCTTACCCCCCCTCCCTCCCTCCACCTTACCCCCCCCCCCTCCCTCCACCTCACCGCCCCCCCCATCCCTCCACCTTCCCTCCCTCCCTCACTCACTCACTCCCTCCCTCCAGTGGAGGACCTATGGAAGACTCCTCTCACTATAGAAGATCTGATTTGCTATAGTTTCCAGGTGGCCAGAGGAATGGAGTTCCTGGCCTCACGAAAGGTATTTCCCCAGCATCCACACACCCATCGTCCCAGAAGACTTCTCCTTAAAAACCCATTGTCCCAGAAGACTTCTCCTTAAAAACCCATCGTCCCAGAAGACTTCTCCTTAAAAACCCATCGCCCTAGAAGATTCCTCCTTAAAAACCCATCGCCCTAGAAGATTTCTCCTTAAAAACCCATTGCCCTAGAAGACTTCTCCTTAAAAACCCATTGCCCTAGAAGACTTCTCCTTAAAAACCCATTGCCCCAGAAGACTTCTCCTTAAAAACCCATCGTCCCAGAAGACTTCTCCTTAAAAACCCATCGCCCTAGAAGATTCCTCCTTAAAAACCCATCGCCCTAGAAGATTTCTCCTTAAAAACCCATCGCCCTAGAAGACTTCTCCTTAAAAACCCATTGCCCTAGAAGATTTCTCCTTAAAAACCCATTGCCCTAGAAGACTTCTCCTTAAAAACCCATTGCCCTAGAAGACTTCTCCTTAAAAACCCATCGCCCTAGAAGACTTCTCCTTAAAAACCCATCGCCCTAGAAGATTTCTCCTTAAAAACCCATCGCCCTAGAAGACTTCTCCTTAAAAACCCATCGCCCTAGAAGATTTCTCCTTAAAAACCCATCGCCCTAGAAGACTTCTCCTTAAAAACCCATCGCCCTAGAAGACTTCTCCTTAAAAACCCATCGCCCTAGAAGACTTCTCCTTAAAAACCCATCGCCCTAGAAGACTTCTCCTTAAAAACCCATTGCCCTAGAAGACTTCTCCTTAAAAACCCATTGCCCTAGAAGACTTCTCCTTAAAAACCCATCGCCCTAGAAGATTCCTCTTTAAAAACCCATCGCCCTAGAAGACTTCTCCTTAAAAACCCATCGCCCTAGAAGACTTCTCCTTAAAAACCCATCGCCCTAGAAGATTTCTCCTTAAAAACCCATCGCCCTAGAAGACTTCTCCTTAAAAACCCATTGCCCTAGAAGACTTCTCCACACAGAGATTATAGAGAACAAGCTGTGTCATATATAATAATACATACTGTACCGGGCCAGTTTCCCAGAACCACATGAACATGGTGTGGTATAAGGCTCTGGACTAAAGTAGTTTCCCAGAACCACATGAACATGGTGTGGTATAAGGCTCTGGACTAAAGTAGTTTCCCAGAACCACATGAACATGGTGTGGTATAAGGCTCTGGACTAAAGTAGTTTCCCAGAACCACATGAACATGGTGTGGTATAAGGCTCTGGACTAAAGTAGTTTCCCAGAACCACATGAACATGGTGTGGTATAAGGCTCTGGACTAAAGTAGTTTCCCAGAACCACATGAACATGGTGTGGTATAAGGCTCTGGACTAAAGTAGTTTCCCAGAACCACATGAACATGGTGTGGTATAAGGCTCTGGACTAAAGTAGTTTCCCAGAACCACATGAACATGGTGTGGTATAAGGCTCTGGACTAAAGTAGTTTCCCAGAACCACATGAACATGGTGTGGTATAAGGCTCTGGACTAAAGTAGTTTCCCAGAACCACATGAACATGGTGTGGTATAAGGCTCTGGACTAAAGTAGTTTCCCAGAACCACATGAACATGGTGTGGTATAAGGCTCTGGACTAAAGTAGTTTCCCAGAACCACATGAACATGGTGTGGTATAAGGCTCTGGACTAAAGTAGTTTCCCAGAACCACATGAACATGGTGTGGTATAAGGCTCTGGACTAAAGTAGTTTCCCAGAACCACATGAACATGGTGTGGTATAAGGCTCTGGACTAAAGTAGTTTCCCAGAACCACATGAACATGGTGTGGTATAAGGCTCTGGACTAAAGTAGTTTCCCAGAACCACATGAACATGGTGTGGTATAAGGCTCTGGACTAAAGTAGTTTCCCAGAACCACATGAACATGGTGTGGTATAAGGCTCTGGACTAAAGTAGTTTCCCAGAACCACATGAACATGGTGTGGTATAAGGCTCTGGACTAAAGTAGTTTCCCAGAACCACATGAACATGGTGTGGTATAAGGCTCTGGACTAAAGTAGTTTCCCAGAACCACATGAACATGGTGTGGTATAAGGCTCTGGACTAAAGTAGTTTCCCAGAACCACATGAACATGGTGTGGTATAAGGCTCTGGACTAAAGTAGTTTCCCAGAACCACATGAACATGGTGTGGTATAAGGCTCTGGACTAAAGTAGTTTCCCAGAACCACATGAACATGGTGTGGTATAAGGCTCTGGACTAAAGTAGTTTCCCAGAACCACATGAACATGGTGTGGTATAAGGCTCTGGACTAAGGTAGTTTCCCAGAACCACATGAACATGGTGTGGTATAAGGCTCTGGACTAAAGTAGTTTCCCAGAACCACATGAACATGGTGTGGTATAAGGCTCTGGACTAAAGTAGTTTCCCAGAACCACATGAACATGGTGTGGTATAAGGCTCTGGACTAAAGTAGTTTCCCAGAACCACATGAACATGGTGTGGTATAAGGCTCTGGACTAAAGTAGTTTCCCAGAACCACATGAACATGGTGTGGTATAAGGCTCTGGACTAAAGTAGTTTCCCAGAACCACATGAACATGGTGTGGTATAAGGCTCTGGACTAAAGTAGTTTCCCAGAACCACATGAACCACACATGGTGTGGTATAAGGCTCTGGACTAAAGTAGTGCACTACACCATATTGATCTCCCTAGAAACCACAGAGATTCTAGACACCAGTCTGACGGGCGTGGGAGGAGGGAGGATGGGGAGGAGGATGGGGAGGAAGAGGGAGGAAGAGGAGGAGGAGGGAGGAGGTGTAATGCTATAATAACACATTCTGGGCTTGTTTCTCAGACACAGATTAAGCCTAAAAACATGTTGAGGAGAGATACTGAAACTTTTTCTTTTTAATAAGGACTGTAGGTAATATCCAGTCTACTGCTGTCTCTCACTAAGGACTGTAGGTAATACCCAGTCTACTGCTGTCTCTCACTAAGGACTGTAGGTAATACCCAGTCTACTGATGTCTCTCACTAAGGACTGTAGGCAATACCCAGTCTACTGATGTCTCTCACTAAGGACTGCAGGTAATACCCAGTCTACTGCTGTCTCTCACTAAGGACTGTAGGTAATACCCAGTCTACTGATGTCTCTCACTAAGGACTGTAGGTAATACCCAGTCTAATGATGTCTCTCACTAAGGACTGTAGGTAAAACCCAGACTACTGATGTCTCTCACTAAGGACCCGAAGGTAATACCCAGTCTACTGCTGTCTCTCACTAAGGACTGTAGGTAATACCCAGTCTACTGCTCTCTCTCACTAAGGACTGTAGGTAATACCCAGTCTACTGCTCTCTCTCACTAAGGACTGTAGGTAATACCCAGTCTACTGATGTCTCTCACTAAGGACTGTAGGTAATACCCAGTCTACTGCTGTCTCTCACTAAGGACTGTAGGTAATACCCAGTCTACTGCTGTCTCTCACTAAGGACTGTAGGTAATACCCAGTCTACTGCTCTCTCTCACTAAGGACTGTAGGTAATACCCAGTCTACTGCTGTCTCTCACTAAGGACTGTAGGTAATATCCAGTCTACTGCTGTCTCTCACTAAGGACTGTAGGTAATACCCAGTCTACTGCTCTCTCTCACTGCCCATTTTGCTGGACTAAAGACCTGAGTTCTTGGTAAAAGCTGGGAGATATGGGGCGGTACCTTGGTAAAAGCTGGGAGATATGGGGCGGTACCTTGGTAAAAGCTGGGAGGTATGGGGCGGTACCTTGGTAAAAGCTGGGAGGTATGGGGCGGTACCTTGGTAAAAGCTGGGAGATATGGGGCGGTACCTTGGTAAAAGCTGGGAGGTATGGGGCGGTACCTTGGTAAAAGCTGGGAGGTATGGGGCGGTACCTTGGTAAAAGCTGGGAGGTATGGGGCGGTACCTTGGTAAAAGCTGGGAGATATGGGGCGGTACCTTGGTAAAAGCTGGGAGGTATGGGGCGGTACCTTGGTAAAAGCTGGGAGGTATGGGGCGGTACCTTGGTAAAAGCTGGGAGATATAAGGTGGTACCTTTCCAGAGCTGGTGGAACTGTAAGTGGAATGGTATAAAATACATCAAATAAATAGTTTCCATGTGTTTGATGGCTTATTGCTCTGGGGCAAGTCCTTCACAGTGTGGGGCGTCTCCAGGATCTTAATGGAGCACAGTATTCCATCTTACCAGGAGGAGCCTCTGGAACACAGTATTCCATCTAACCAGGACCCTCTGGAACACAGTATTCCATCTAACCAGGAACAACTGGAACACAGTATTCCATCTAACCAGGAACAACTGGAACACAGTGTTCCATCTTACCAGGAGCCTCTGGAACACAGTATTCCATCTTACCAGGAGGCTCTGGAACACAGTATTCCATCTAACCAGGAGTCTCTGGAACGCAGTATTCCATCTAACCAGGAACAACTGGAACACAGTATTCCATCTAACCAGGAACAACTGAAACACAGTATTCCATCTAACCAGGAACAACTGGAACACAGTATTCCATCTAACCAGGAACAACTGGAACACAGTATTCCATCTAACCAGGAACAACTGGAACACAGTATTCCATCTAACCAGGAACAACTGGAACACAGTGTTCCATCTTACCAGTAGCCTCTGGAACACAGTATTCCATCTAACCAGGAACAACTGGAACACAGTGTTCCAT
The DNA here is from genome assembly GCF_045791955.1 of Oncorhynchus clarkii lewisi. NCBI lineage: Eukaryota > Metazoa > Chordata > Actinopteri > Salmoniformes > Salmonidae > Oncorhynchus > Oncorhynchus clarkii. The sequence continues at coordinate 40,064,970 of NC_092160.1, forward strand.
CTTACCAGGAGCCTCTGGAACACAGTATTCCATCTTACCAGGAGGCTCTGGAACACAGTATTCCATCTTACCAGGAACCTCTGGAACACAGTATTTCATCTTACCAGGAGTCTCTGGAACACAGTATTCCATCTCACCAGGAACAACTGGAACACAGTATCCCATCTTACCAGGAGGAGCCTCTGGAACACAGTATTCCATCTTACCAGGAGGAGCCTCTGGAACACAGTATTCCATCTAACCAGGAAAAACTGGAACACAGTATTCCATCTTACCAGGAGCCTCTGGAACACAGTATTCCATCTAACTAGGAACAACTGGAACACAGTATTCCATCTAACCAGGAGGAGCCTCTGGAACACAGTATTCCATCTAACCAGGAGGCTCTGGAACACAGTATTCCATCTAACTAGGAGCCTCTGGAACACAGTATTCCATCTAACCAGGAACAACTGGAACACAGTATTACAGCTAACCAGGAGATTCTGGAACACAGTATTCCATCTCACCAGGAACAACTGGAACACAGTATTCCATCTTACCAGGAGGAGCTTCTGGAACACAGTATTCTATCTAACCAGGAGGCTCTGGAACACAGTATTCCATCTTACCAGGACGCTCAGGAACACAGTATTCCATCTAACCAGGAACAACTGGAACACAGTATTCCATCTTACCAGGAGGAGCCTCTGGAACACAGTATTCCATCTTACCAGGAGCCTCTGGAACACAGTATTCCATTTTACTAGGAGGAGCCTCTGGAACACAGTATTCCATCTCACCAGGAACAACTGGAACACAGATTTCCATCTAACCAGGAACAACTGGAACACAGTATTCCATCTAACCAGGAACAACTGGAACACAGTATTCCATCTAACCAGGAGCCTCTGGAACACAGTATTCCATCTCACCAGGAACCTCTGGAAGACAGTATTCCATCTCACCAGGAACCTCTGGAACACAGTATTCCATCTCACCAGGAACAACTGGAACACAGTATTCCATCTAACCAGGAACAACTGGAACACAGTATTCCATCTCACCAGGAACAACTGGAACAAAGTTTTCCATCTAACCAGGAACAACTGGAACACAGTATTCCATCTAACCAGGAACAACTGGAACACAGTATTCCATCTAACCAGGAGCCTCTGGAACACAGTATTCCATCTCACCAGGAACCTCTGGAACACAGTATTCCATCTCACCAGGAACCTCTGGAACACAGTATTCCATCTCACCAGGAACAACTGGAACACAGTATTCCATCTAACCAGGAACAACTGGAACACAGTATTCCATCTCACCAGGAACAACTGGAACACAGTATTCCATCTTATCAGGAGGAGCCTCTGGAACACAGTATTCCATCTTACCAGGAGCCTCTGGAACACAGTATTCCATCTTACCAGGAGCCTCTGGAACACAGTATTCCATCTTACCAGGAACAACTGAAACACAGTATTCCATCTAACCAGGAACAACTGGAACACAGTATTCCATCTTACCAGGAGCCTCTGGAACACAGTATTCCATCTTACCAGGAGCCTCTGGAACACAGTATTCCATCTTACCAGGAACAACTGGAACACAGTATTCCATCCTACCAGGAGGAGCCTCTGGAACACAGTATTCCATCCTACCAGGAGGAGCCTCTGGAACACAGTATTCCATCTTACCAGGAGGCTCTGGAACACAGTATTCCATCTAACCAGGAACAACTGGAACACAGTGTTCCATCTTACCAGGAGCCTCTGGAACACAGTATTCCATCTAACCAGGAACAACTGGAACACAGTGTTCCATCTTACCAGGAGCCTCTGGAACACAGTATTCCATCTTACCAGGAGGCTCTGGAACACAGTATTCCATCTTACCAGGAACCTCTGGAACACAGTATTTCATCTTACCAGGAGTCTCTGGAACACAGTATTCCATCTCACCAGGAACAACTGGAACACAGTATCCCATCTTACCAGGAGGAGCCTCTGGAACACAGTATTCCATCTTACCAGGAGGAGCCTCTGGAACACAGTATTCCATCTAACCAGGAAAAACTGGAACACAGTATTCCATCTTACCAGGAGCCTCTGGAACACAGTATTCCATCTAACTAGGAACAACTGGAACACAGTATTCCATCTAACCAGGAGGAGCCTCTGGAACACAGTATTCCATCTAACCAGGAGGCTCTGGAACACAGTATTCCATCTAACTAGGAGCCTCTGGAACACAGTATTCCATCTAACCAGGAACAACTGGAACACAGTATTACAGCTAACCAGGAGATTCTGGAACACAGTATTCCATCTCACCAGGAACAACTGGAACACAGTATTCCATCTTACCAGGAGGAGCTTCTGGAACACAGTATTCTATCTAACCAGGAGGCTCTGGAACACAGTATTCCATCTTACCAGGACGCTCTGGAACACAGTATTCCATCTTACCAGGAACCTCTGGAACACAGTATTTCATCTTACCAGGAGTCTCTGGAACACAGTATTCCATCTCACCAGGAACAACTGGAACACAGTATCCCATCTTACCAGGAGGAGCCTCTGGAACACAGTATTCCATCTTACCAGGAGGAGCCTCTGGAACACAGTATTCCATCTAACCAGGAAAAACTGGAACACAGTATTCCATCTAACCAGGAGGAGCCTCTGGAACACAGTATTCCATATAACCAGGAGGCTCTGGAACACAGTATTCCATCTAACTAGGAGCCTCTGGAACACAGTATTCCATCTAACCAGGAACAACTGGAACACAGTATTCCATCTTACCAGGACGCTCTGGAACACAGTATTCCATCTAACCAGGAACAACTGGAACACAGTATTCCATCTTACCAGGAGGAGCCTCTGGAACACAGTATTCCATCTTACCAGGAGCCTCTGGAACACAGTATTCCATTTTACTAGGAGGAGCCTCTGGAACACAGTATTCCATCTCACCAGGAACAACTGGAACACAGATTTCCATCTAACCAGGAACAACTGGAACACAGTATTCCATCTAACCAGGAACAACTGGAACACAGTATTCCATCTAACCAGGAGCCTCTGGAACACAGTATTCCATCTCACCAGGAACCTCTGGAACACAGTATTCCATCTCACCAGGAACCTCTGGAACACAGTATTCCATCTCACCAGGAACAACTGGAACACAGTATTCCATCTAACCAGGAACAACTGGAACACAGTATTCCATCTCACCAGGAACAACTGGAACACAGTTTTCCATCTAACCAGGAACAACTGGAACACAGTATTCCATCTAACCAGGAACAACTGGAACACAGTATTCCATCTAACCAGGAGCCTCTGGAACACAGTATTCCATCTCACCAGGAACCTCTGGAACACAGTATTCCATCTCACCAGGAACCTCTGGAACACAGTATTCCATCTCACCAGGAACAACTGGAACACAGTATTCCATCTAACCAGGAACAACTGGAACACAGTATTCCATCTCACCAGGAACAACTGGAACACAGTATTCCATCTTATCAGGAGGAGCCTCTGGAACACAGTATTCCATCTTACCAGGAGCCTCTGGAACACAGTATTCCATCTTACCAGGAGCCTCTGGAACACAGTATTCCATCTTACCAGGAACAACTGAAACACAGTATTCCATCTAACCAGGAACAACTGGAACACAGTATTCCATCTTACCAGGAGCCTCTGGAACACAGTATTCCATCTTACCAGGAGCCTCTGGAACACAGTATTCCATCTTACCAGGAACAACTGGAACACAGTATTCCATCCTACCAGGAGGAGCCTCTGGAACACAGTATTCCATCCTACCAGGAGGAGCCTCTGGAACACAGTATTCCATCTTACCAGGAGGCTCTGGAACACAGTATTCCATCTAACCAGGAACAACTGGAACACAGTGTTCCATCTTACCAGGAGCCTCTGGAACACAGTATTCCATCTTACCAGGAGGCTCTGGAACACAGTATTCCATCTTACCAGGAACCTCTGGAACACAGTATTTCATCTTACCAGGAGTCTCTGGAACACAGTATTCCATCTCACCAGGAACAACTGGAACACAGTATCCCATCTTACCAGGAGGAGCCTCTGGAACACAGTATTCCATCTTACCAGGAGGAGCCTCTGGAACACAGTATTCCATCTAACCAGGAAAAACTGGAACACAGTATTCCATCTTACCAGGAGCCTCTGGAACACAGTATTCCATCTAACTAGGAACAACTGGAACACAGTATTCCATCTAACCAGGAGGAGCCTCTGGAACACAGTATTCCATATAACCAGGAGGCTCTGGAACACAGTATTCCATCTAACTAGGAGCCTCTGGAACACAGTATTCCATCTAACCAGGAACAACTGGAACACAGTATTACAGCTAACCAGGAGATTCTGGAACACAGTATTCCATCTCACCAGGAACAACTGGAACACAGTATTCCATCTTACCAGGAGGAGCTTCTGGAACACAGTATTCTATCTAACCAGGAGGCTCTGGAACACAGTATTCCATCTTACCAGGACGCTCTGGAACACAGTATTCCATCTAACCAGGAACAACTGGAACACAGTATTCCATCTTACCAGGAGGAGCCTCTGGAACACAGTATTCCATCTTACCAGGAGCCTCTGGAACACAGTATTCCATTTTACTAGGAGGAGCCTCTGGAACACAGTATTCCATCTAACCAGGAGGAGCCTCTGGAACACAGTATTCCATCTTACCAGGAGGAGTCTCTGGAACACAGTATTCCATCTTACCAGGAGGCTCTGGAACACAGTATTCCATCTTACCAGGAGGCTCTGGAACACAGTATTCCACCTTACCAGGATCCTCTAAGACACAGTATTCCATCTAACCAGGAACAACTGGAACACAGTATTCCATCTTACCAGGAGGAGCCTCTGGAACACAGTATTCCATCTTACCAGGAGCCTCTGGAACACAGTATTCCATTTTACTAGGAGGAGCCTCTGGAACACAGTATTCCATCTCACCAGGAACAACTGGAACACAGATTTCCATCTAACCAGGAACAACTGGAACACAGTATTCCATCTAACCAGGAACAACTGGAACACAGTATTCCATCTAACCAGGAGCCTCTGGAACACAGTATTCCATCTCACCAGGAACCTCTGGAACACAGTATTCCATCTCACCAGGAACCTCTGGAACACAGTATTCCATCTCACCAGGAACAACTGGAACACAGTATTCCATCTAACCAGGAACAACTGGAACACAGTATTCCATCTCACCAGGAACAACTGGAACACAGTTTTCCATCTAACCAGGAACAACTGGAACACAGTATTCCATCTAACCAGGAACAACTGGAACACAGTATTCCATCTAACCAGGAGCCTCTGGAACACAGTATTCCATCTCACCAGGAACCTCTGGAACACAGTATTCCATCTCACCAGGAACCTCTGGAACACAGTATTCCATCTCACCAGGAACAACTGGAACACAGTATTCCATCTAACCAGGAACAACTGGAACACAGTATTCCATCTCACCAGGAACAACTGGAACACAGTATTCCATCTTATCAGGAGGAGCCTCTGGAACACAGTATTCCATCTTACCAGGAGCCTCTGGAACACAGTATTCCATCTTACCAGGAGCCTCTGGAACACAGTATTCCATCTTACCAGGAACAACTGAAACACAGTATTCCATCTAACCAGGAACAACTGGAACACAGTATTCCATCTTACCAGGAGCCTCTGGAACACAGTATTCCATCTTACCAGGAGCCTCTGGAACACAGTATTCCATCTTACCAGGAACAACTGGAACACAGTATTCCATCCTACCAGGAGGAGCCTCTGGAACACAGTATTCCATCCTACCAGGAGGAGCCTCTGGAACACAGTATTCCATCTTACCAGGAGGCTCTGGAACACAGTATTCCATCTAACCAGGAACAACTGGAACACAGTGTTCCATCTTACCAGGAGCCTCTGGAACACAGTATTCCATCTTACCAGGAGGCTCTGGAACACAGTATTTCATCTTACCAGGAACCTCTGGAACACAGTATTTCATCTTACCAGGAGTCTCTGGAACACAGTATTCCATCTCACCAGGAACAACTGGAACACAGTATCCCATCTTACCAGGAGGAGCCTCTGGAACACAGTATTCCATCTTACCAGGAGGAGCCTCTGGAACACAGTATTCCATCTAACCAGGAAAAACTGGAACACAGTATTCCATCTTACCAGGAGCCTCTGGAACACAGTATTCCATCTAACTAGGAACAACTGGAACACAGTATTCCATCTAACCAGGAGGAGCCTCTGGAACACAGTATTCCATATAACCAGGAGGCTCTGGAACACAGTATTCCATCTAACTAGGAGCCTCTGGAACACAGTATTCCATCTAACCAGGAACAACTGGAACACAGTATTACAGCTAACCAGGAGATTCTGGAACACAGTATTCCATCTCACCAGGAACAACTGGAACACAGTATTCCATCTTACCAGGAGGAGCTTCTGGAACACAGTATTCTATCTAACCAGGAGGCTCTGGAACACAGTATTCCATCTTACCAGGACGCTCTGGAACACAGTATTCCATCTAACCAGGAACAACTGGAACACAGTATTCCATCTTACCAGGAGGAGCCTCTGGAACACAGTATTCCATCTTACCAGGAGCCTCTGGAACACAGTATTCCATTTTACTAGGAGGAGCCTCTGGAACACAGTATTCCATCTCACCAGGAACAACTGGAACACAGTATTCCATCTAACCAGGAACAACTGGAACACAGTATTCCATCTAACCAGGAGCCTCTGGAACACAGTATTCCATCTCACCAGGAACCTCTGGAACACAGTATTCCATCTCACCAGGAACCTCTGGAACACAGTATTCCATCTCACCAGGAACAACTGGAACACAGTATTCCATCTAACCAGGAACAACTGGAACACAGTATTCCATCTCACCAGGAACAACTGGAACACAGTTTTCCATCTAACCAGGAACAACTGGAACACAGTATTCCATCTAACCAGGAACAACTGGAACACAGTATTCCATCTAACCAGGAGCCTCTGGAACACAGTATTCCATCTCACCAGGAACCTCTGGAACACAGTATTCCATCTCACCAGGAACCTCTGGAACACAGTATTCCATCTCACCAGGAACAACTGGAACACAGTATTCCATCTAACCAGGAACAACTGGAACACAGTATTCCATCTCACCAGGAACAACTGGAACACAGTATTCCATCTTATCAGGAGGAGCCTCTGGAACACAGTATTCCATCTTACCAGGAGCCTCTGGAACACAGTATTCCATCTTACCAGGAGCCTCTGGAACACAGTATTCCATCTTACCAGGAACAACTGAAACACAGTATTCCATCTAACCAGGAACAACTGGAACACAGTATTCCATCTTACCAGGAGCCTCTGGAACACAGTATTCCATCTTACCAGGAGCCTCTGGAACACAGTATTCCATCTTACCAGGATTAACTGGAACACAGTATTCCATCCTACCAGGAGGAGCCTCTGGAACACAGTATTCCATCCTACCAGGAGGAGCCTCTGGAACACAGTATTCCATCTTACCAGGAGGAGTCTCTGGAACACAGTATTCCATCTTACCAGGAGGCTCTGGAACACAGTATTCCATCTTACCAGGAGGCTCTGGAACACAGTATTCCACCTTACCAGGATCCTCTAAGACACAGTATTCCATCTAACCAGGAACAACTGGAACACAGTATTCCATCTTACCAGGAGGAGCCTCTGGAACACAGTATTCCATCTTACCAGGAGCCTCTGGAACACAGTATTCCATTTTACTAGGAGGAGCCTCTGGAACACAGTATTCTATCTCACCAGGAACAACTGGAACACAGATTTCCATCTAACCAGGAACAACTGGAACACAGTATTCCATCTAACCAGGAACAACTGGAACACAGTATTCCATCTAACCAGGAGCCTCTGGAACACAGTATTCCATCTCACCAGGAACCTCTGGAACACAGTATTCCATCTCACCAGGAACCTCTGGAACACAGTATTCCATCTCACCAGGAACAACTGGAACACAGTATTCCATCTAACCAGGAACAACTGGAACACAGTATTCCATCTCACCAGGAACAACTGGAACACAGTTTTCCATCTAACCAGGAACAACTGGAACACAGTATTCCATCTAACCAGGAACAACTGGAACACAGTATTCCATCTAACCAGGAGCCTCTGGAACACAGTATTCCATCTCACCAGGAACCTCTGGAACACAGTATTCCATCTCACCAGGAACCTCTGGAACACAGTATTCCATCTCACCAGGAACAACTGGAACACAGTATTCCATCTAACCAGGAACAACTGGAACACAGTATTCCATCTCACCAGGAACAACTGGAACACAGTATTCCATCTAACCAGGAGGAGCCTCTGGAACATAGTATTCCATCTTACCAGGAGGAGCCTCTGGAACATAGTATTCCATCTAACCAGGAGGAGCCTCTGGAACACAGTATTCCATCTTACCAGGAGGAGTCTCTGGAACACAGTATTCCATCTTACCAGGAGGCTCTGGAACACAGTATTCCATCTTACCAGGAGGAGCCTCTGGAACACAGCATTCCATCTTACCAGGAGTCTCTGGAACACGGTAGTCCGAAGAACATCTCAGTTTCATGGGGTATCCATACTGACTGTTGCCGGGTGAGTAGGGCCATTGCTGGGTCAGTATTACATAGGAAGTCCAGCACTACATACCCAACAAGGGAATTGAAGTCCATTAGCAGCTATTAAGGCTAGCCATTCTAATCATTCTTTCTCCCCAGGCTGCTTGTGTTTGAATTGTCTTTGAAAATAGTATTCACTAAACATGGTCACCTGGTACCCAGAGTCTAGTAGGCAAGGCACAGCGATTCCCCTTGCAATAACCTCCACCTAATGACATTCCCCTATTAAAATGGGCTTGATTGACTCATTCTGCTTTGCAGTACTCACCCCGTCCACCCGCCTTACAGTGGTCGGGCATTGCGGTTTAAAGCAGTGGGTATGTGGCCTACCTCTCTCCGAAGTGAAGACAGACGGGTGGCCTTGGTCATCCCAGTACAGTCGCAGCTGAAAAAAAACACGTCCCCCTTGTCCTGGAACATTCTAGGGTCGTCGGTTGGGTCGCTGCTCCTTCAGCATTAGCTCCCCCCCCCCGTAATGACTTCCTGTGACTAAGGAACTCCTCTGTGTGTCTGTTTCTTCTTAAGCAGCAGAGTCTTGTAGAGAGGGTTGTTCTATGGTCACTTGCCTGGCCAAGCCTTCACTCTGTACGCTCTCCCCTTTTCCCTTGCCAGCTGCTTCGCCTCTTGTCAAAGTCATGAAAAATACATATGGTGGTCTTGACGTAGCTGACGTTGGAGGTCTTTTTGTTTATGGCACCTGGTTGCAGAGCCATGATCACCTGGTCTTGCAATGTGTCTACCTTGGTGGCTGAACCATCAGGCTTTGCAGTTTTCCACTTTTGGAATGCTTCCTGTAATCGCGAGAGGAAGGCCCCCCACGTGTTCTCCGCCAGCCTGTTTAGCATGGACATTTTTTATTTTCAGGTTAGCTAGTGATTCACGCATACCATATAGTTCTTCAAGTTTAACTAAGATTTTAGCAGTTGTTGTTACTTGTGGCAGAGCAGGTGAACCCAAGTGCAGACTCAGACGAGGAGACAGGGACAAGGAAACTAAGGTATTTATTGGCAAGCGGGAGTAGATAGGGTGCAGGCCAGGGGAAGCTCAGGCGGGTAGCAAGGAACCAGGAACTGAGGCTGGGGCAAGGGGAGTAAGGGCAGGGTAAGCAGATCTGGAGCAGAATCCAAGGAAGCAGTGGAGCTTCCAGGGCAGGACTGACGAGACGAGGGACTGGAGACAGGGACCGGAGTCAGAGTGGACGGAACTGTAGCGGAGAGAAAAGCAGCATCATGCTAGGGAAAAACAGGCTCAACAGGATAACAAGATATATGCTGGAACAAATTGCTTGAAATGCAGACTGACTGAGCAGAGGCTACGATCCGGCAGCGTGTAGGTGGCAGAGCTGAGTATTTGTAGAGGTCTTGATTATGGAACAGGTTGCAGCTGGTGGGGATCTGCTCTGCCTCCAGCACACCTGTCTCCGCCCACACATTCACATACACCCACTCAGAGAGAGAGGGAGAGAGCACTGGGGGAGTGGCGGCAGGTTAGGGAGACACAAGATGAGAAGTAGAGGGCGTGGCAGGAGCAGATGTAACAGTACCCCTCCCCCCCTCTACAAACGCCACCTGGCACCTGCCTGGGCTTATCTGGGTGTAAGGTATGGAAATCATGTAGCAGTGAGGGGTCCAGCGGTGCTCCTCAGGCCCGTATGCCTCCCAGTCCACCAGGTACTGCCAGGCATGACCCCGACGGCGAACGTCCAGAAGCTGCCGGATGGTATAGGCAGGACAGTCATCGATGAGCCGAGGGGCTGCTGCAGGAGGAGACAGGTTTAATCAGGGATACATGGAAGGATCCTGAGAGAGGTTGGGAGTTATCAGGCGCACCACAAAGGGGTTAATGACACGGTCAATTTCAAAGGGACCAATGAATCGGGGGGGAAGTTTCTTAGATGTCACTTTCAATGGCAGGTCCTTCGAAGAGAGCCATACTTTTTGGCCTGGGGTGTAGACTGGAGCTGAAGTACGGTGACAGTTAGCTTGGGACTGGATCCTGGCGGAGGCACCAAGAAGGGCAGCTCGGGCCTTCCTCCAGGTATGATGACAACGGTGCATATTGTCCTGGACAGAGGGTACCGCAACCTCAACCTCTTGGGTGGGGAACAAGGGGGGTTGGTAACCCAGGGCACACTCGAAAGGTGACATACCTGATGAGGCGTTGGTGAGGGTGTTGTTCACTAACTACTGTGTTGTTAGTGAAGCTCCTCCCTAACACTGTGTTATCTTAGTGAGGCTCCTCCCTGCCACTGTGTTGTCTTAGTGAGGCTCCTCCCTCCCACTGTGCTGTTAGTGAAGCTCCTCCCTCCCACTGTGTTATCTTCGTGAAGCTCCTCCCTCCCACTGTACTGTTAGTGAAGCTCCTCCCTCCCACTTTCATGTTAATGAGGCTCCTCTCTCCCACTATGTTGTCTTAGTGAGGCTCCTCTCTCCCACTATGTTATCTTAGTGAAGCTCCTCCCTCCCACTATGTTGTCTTAGTGTGGCTCCTCCCTCCCACTGTGTTGTCTTAGTGAGGCTCCTCCCTCCCACTGTGCTGTTAGTGAAGCTCCTCCCTCCCACTGTGTTATCTTAGTGAAGCTCCTCCCTCCCACTGTACTGTTAGTGAAGCTCCTCCCTCCCACTTTGATGTTAATGAGGCTCCTCTCTCCCACTATGTTGTCTTAGTGAGGCTCCTCTCTCCCACTATGTTATCTTAGTGAAGCTCCTCCCTCCCACTATGTTGTCTTAGTGTGGCTCCTCCCTCCCACTGTGTTGTCTTAGTGAGGCTCCTCCCTCCCACTGTGTTATCTTAGTGAAGCTCCTCCCTCCCACTATGTTGTCTTAGTGTGGCTCCTACCTCCCACTGTGTTATCTTAGTGAAGCTCCTCCCTTCCACAGTGTTGTCTTATTGAAGCTCCTCCCTCCCACTGTGTTGTCTTATTGAAGCTTCTCCCTGCCACTGTGTTAATAGTGAAGCTCCTCCCTCCCACTGTGTTGTTAGTGAAGCTCCTCCCTCCCACTGTGTTGTCTTAGTGAAGCTCCTCCCTCCCACTGTGCTGTTAGTGAAGCTCCTCCCTCCCACTATGTTATCTTACTGAAGCTCCTCCCTCC